>NW_008795710.1:1156514-1204091 GCF_000699145.1 Aptenodytes forsteri | reverse complement strand
GGGTCCTCCCCCTGAGGAGGAAGGAGCAGCAGAGACAACGTGTGATGACCACAACCCCCACTCCCCGTCCCCCTGCGCCACTGAGGGGGAAGAAGGGAGGAGTGGGAGGAAGGTGTTTTAAGATTTAGGTTTTATTTCTCATTATCCTACTCTGATTTGATTGGTAATAAATTAAATTAATTTTTCCCCAAGTCGAGTCTGTTTTGCCCGTGACGGTAATTGGGGAATGATCTCTCCTTGCCCTTATCTCGACCCATGAGCCTTCCATCTTATTTTCTCCCCTCCCATCCAGCTGAGGAGGGGGAGTAATAGAGCGGCTTTGGTGGGCATCTGGCGTCCAGCCAGCGTCAACCCACCACAACAGCATTGTCAAAGTGTAATCCTTCTAAATTAACGTATTCCTTGATTAGGGTTTGGTTCTATGTCACTTGTGTAGCCAGACTGTTTTGCATGTGAAGCACATAAGCATAGTTGCAGCATAAGAGAAAAAAGGTGTGACATGGAAAAGAAAGAAGGAAATGAATTCTCAGCCATGAACTGAGCTTCATTCATGAAAATATCTATAAATTGTATTTTGGCATTTAAGCTAGTTCTTAGAAACCTCCATTTATTCTACTTTTCTTTTTCTGCAGATTTGTGCATAACAGAAAAAAAGGTGTAGGGCAATTATTCCAAATATAAATGATTTTGCAATTAGTATAAGCACAAAAGAGAAGGTGCTATTTTAAAAATTCAGCTCTCATCTTTATTTCAAATGCTGATGTCTTAAATCTTAAATGCTGATGTCTTAAATTCTTCCAGTACAAATCCGTCACTTTTCTTCCTCTAGTTTTAAAGAATATATAAGTGTCTTAAAGAGTATATATAAGTGTCTAAATTAATACCCATTATTTCTTTTAAGTACTACTTAAGCAAGGTTGAGAGCAGTCTGAGGCAAACACTTGATTAAAATGGGTGTCTCCATGTCAGTCAAAGTTAGTGTGTTTGCAAAGAGATGAAGCAGCATGCTGATTTATTCACATATATATATCACAACAATCTTTTTTTCTTTTCTTTTTCCATTACTAGATAGTGGTGCAGTGCAATATTTTGTATGTCAAAATAAGAAAATGTTCTATCCACACTCCCTTCCCCAGGGTTTGAGTTTGCCTGTCAACCGACCAGAAGACAGAGCTGATAATGGTAAAGGCACAGCAGAATTCCCTTCCCTGAAAATAACTGCATATGAATTCTTCATAGGAACAGTACTCAAAATACCTGCAGGCTGGGACCCTGGTCCAGCACAGTACTTAGCAGCATGTCTTTGACTTAAAGTTCCACCTCTGTTTCACTAGTCTCACCCATTTAAAAGAAAAAAAAAAATGTAGTTTCCTTTCTAAAATGCATTTAAATGCAGCCCCTGAAATGTCAAGCACAATGATTTTTATCTGTGCTAGTGGAGAAAGAAAGAGGTGTTTTTCTTTATAGCTGGTTTTTTTCCCCTCCTCTTTGGCTTTGGAACGCAAATGGTGTCCTGGCTGGATGAGCAAGCCAGTAAGGTCAGTTGGACCACTGATCCCTGCTCACCCTGGTTGTGGCTCCTCCATCACCACCTCAGTTCCTCCCCTCCATGCCTTGCAAGGTAAGACTATGCTGTAGGGCTAGTATTACTTCTCTGTAATCACAGACAGGAACATTGTGTTTTCATTTAAGACCTTATTTGAAGAAGAGTATTATGGTTTCCTTGGCTTGAACAATAGCAAAGCCCCCATAAATCCTGAGACAGGCGATAGACTGGTGTAGAGAAGTGTTTGGAGACCCTCACGGGTAAGATAGTGCAGAGCTTTTCTGTGTCTTCCCTTATGACCAATGAATCACAGCAACTGGGATCTGGATTTGTGAGCAAAGCATTGCATGTTTGACCCAAAGTTTCATGATGGGCTTCTCCCAGCTGTTTGCTTGGGTCCTGCATGATAAGACAGATGCCAGCTGTTATGGAGAGAAATTCGTGGGACTTGGAGAAAGAGTATGAATCACAAAATCCAGCATTTGGATCAGTTATGTCCCCCCCAGTATGAGCCATTTCCCTCGGAGCTCTGCAAGTGGGACTCAATAGCAAGGTGAATTTGGGATGGTGCGACAAGAGGAGCACCTTCTGTCACCTCTCGTGCATTTAGACAGCCCTTCTTTACCACACGAAGAAGTATGCTACTGGAGTTAAAAGGCAAGGGGAATTAAATGTGGAGATATGGGCTGCTGACGGCAGCCCTGCAACAGATATAGTGACTAAGGGCTGCAGAGTCCATCCGAGTAATTGCAGAGTTCCCAAAGAGCTGTAATTAATAAAGATGATGAGTCAACATGGATCCTTTATATTTTGTCTTTCTTTCCACATGCCTGCAAGAATGACATAATGAACCATTAAATAATATCCATATCCCAGGACAGATTCGCTATTGGGGCATATTATCATAGCTCCACCGTAAATATTGGTTCCGTGTCAGCAGGAGCTTCTCATGCTGTCTTACAGGCTCACATTTCTCATGCCTGTCTAAGAGCAGGCTCTATTTCAGTGATGAATGAGGAAATTGTGATGGTAAACAAGTCTTTGATCTAGCAGAAAAGAAGATATTAAAAAGATTTTGCTGAAGTGAGGCTAATTCAAATTTGAAATTAACATTTCTAGCCATTAAAATAACTTACCTTGGAATTAAATGGACTTTCTGCTCTGCGATACCCTTTAATCAAAAGCAGTCGACTTTAAGAAAGTACAGCCAAAGAGTAGGGGATTGATGAACAAATCACTGAGTAAAGCTGTTCAGCCCACGTTATCCAATGTGACAGACAGTGATTATAGTGGTTTGATCTAAAAATCAGGGGACTTTATTATTCTCATGTATATTCCATAGTTTAGAAATTAGTTTTGGAGAGGTTCAAATATTGTGTTCTGAATAAGCAGCAACGAGTTATTCTATGCTGGTTATTCTCCTTAAAGAGACTAAGAACTGTTTTTAGCCCCATTTCAATATCTGGAGAGAATATGTACGACAGTTAAGAAGAAAATGGAGATCTGAGTAAGAGAAATGATGGAAGCTTTCTCCTGGGAAGGAGAATGGAAGAAAAATACAAAAAGAAAATGGAAAAGAAACAGTAATAGCTAGCCCAATAGCACGAGAGAATATTTTGCTGGTTTTAATGATTTTAAATTTTACTGTCATTTCATGCCTGAAAAGTCTTGAATGTTTTGTTGCTGAACTCAGTTTTGCACTTCATCATTAATGTTGAGGGATAATTCCAGTGTCTTTACTTTGTAAAGAGGATGAAGAAAAACTCTCTAGCTCCTGCTGCCTGGAAATCAATGACAGTTTTACCACTGATTTCACTGGAAGCGGGATCAAAGTTTATAATAATTTTTGTTGCTTTTATGGTTAATAAATATTATTTATTGCTGCAGTAGTGCTGCAGTAAGATCCCTAAAATAAGCTGTAAGATAGGAAAGGTAACATTGCCCTGGTCCCCCTAAGAAGCTGTAATAACAAAAGACAGGAGAGACAAGAAGGTAAAGTGGGATTTTGATGCAGGTAACCATAATGATGATGATTACAGACAAAAAAACCCAAAGACAGCCCTTGCTCGCCTGTTGCTGCCGCTGCCTAATACCTCAGAGATATCATTCAAAAAGAACAGTCTACCAGTATAAAACATATAGACGTTGTAATATAGTGTCGGGGTTGCATGACTAAGACTGAGTAATCTGCTGTCTGTCTGGTTCTAGCCCCTAAGTTAAAACTTACTGCCTGCTTTAACTTGCACATCAAATTTTTTTTTCCCCTAGGCTTGCTGGAAGCATTATACATGCAATTCATGTCACTGGTCTGGCTCTGGGTTTTCTTTTCCTTCTACTGCATCATCTCTCATTTTCTAGGGAAGATTATTTTGAGGTCCAAAACACATGACAGAAATCATCTTACGTTTCCTCCAGTCAGAATAAGTGCCATCCTCTAGCACTAACATGTATGCGGTGTTTAAGCTTCTGTTTTTTCCTCTACAAACTGGTGGAAATACCTGGGGGAGGGAAAACGGTTCTGTAATAATCAAGGCTGCTCGGAGACATAGTGGTCGACCAGCCAGCGCTCCCTTCTGGGATCCGTCTCTACTGCTCCTAACGTCCCCAGACAGAAACATCGCTTTCCATCTCTTTCTTTCTATTATTCACTGGGCATCTTTTCAGGTACGAATTGGAAAGGGAATGCTATGTTAGGTTATAACTCATTTTCAGACCCAGATACCTGTTTTTAACCAAATGTCTGCAAGATCTGTACACTTTTGTGTGTACGCGCTATGCAGATGTTAGACATTTTG
Organism: Aptenodytes forsteri; assembly: GCF_000699145.1. NCBI lineage: Eukaryota > Metazoa > Chordata > Aves > Sphenisciformes > Spheniscidae > Aptenodytes > Aptenodytes forsteri. Next base: position 1,199,750 of record NW_008795710.1, on the reverse strand, counting down.
CTGCCTGTAGTGAATATTTAAAATCCTCTAAGTCCGTAGCCAGAAGGACAGGCTGTCAACAGTTGAACTAATCGAACTTTCAGCTTTCACTGAAATTTCTCTGAAGTTCGGGTCACCTTCATTTTAGACCAGGATTTAACGGTTCTTTCCTATACTGGATATAGCTCTGTTTAATTGCAAGTCGTGGCTGTTTGAAGTAGTTGGGAAATTATTTATGCCTGATAGCTGGGATTTCCTAAGAAGCCTAAGAAAGTTCGGCATTAAAATCTAATCAGACTTTAATGGAAAACAGGTACTTCGACACAATGAATAGTTCAAAGTTACAGAAAATCCTACGGACTACAAACTAGGCTAACAGCTACAAAATGTGTGCACGGAGAGTTCTGTATCCTTCTGCAGATGCCATTGAAAAGATTGAGGTTGTTTTCCAAAATACAGAGTGGAGGAAAACAAGCATATAAACATAATAATGGCAGTCTATGAAAAATATAGCAAGGGAAATTTCTTTTCACTTTATTCCCAGCAAATGGGGAGAGTGTCAGTAGCAGAGTGTCAGTAGCTTTTTCCTCAGCCTCTAAGATTGAATTTTGCAGGGCTTTTTTCCAAATGTTCCGTTCTCTGGTCCTAAAGGAATTCTTAATCAAGCAAAAATGACACCTGGATTTACGGCTTCTTCCCCCCGCCTCTTCCTACCCCCACTTGCTCTTCCTCTTTTTCGTTAATGTTGAATTTATTCTGAGAAGCCTCAGAGAAAGAACTATGTCTGCTATTGGAATTTTTTGTGTTTTTTCATACAGCATCCATTTTCTGAGAGTGTTCAGGAAGTACTGGCAAGTTTGCTGGCATCCACAGGCAAGGCGTATATAAAAATCACTCAAAATGGACATGCTGATGTTGATGGAAATAATTTTTAATAGAAAAACTAAGGTCAGTGAAATAACTCAGCAGAATGGCTGTAATTTTTTATTACCCTGACAGTAAGGTAGAATCTTAATTTCAAATGTGAAAGAAGATATAGCAGTTAATGGAAAGGGTCTAATTCTTGCTTCATCAGTTTTACCTCAGTGAGTTAACAGAAATCAGCTGATAATTTACCTTGGGATTCAAGGGGAGATATTCCTGATCTATATTAATGTAAACGAGAGGAGAATCAGGCGATTATGGGATAAGAAGGGGGGGGGGGGGGGGGGCAGTAAACTTTTTCTACAACTATTATCTACATTTTCATTAATTGTGCTTGGAACAAAAGCTTGTGTGTTAAAACATTCCTAGGGAGCTTTACTTACCTGTTCATCTTTTCAGGGTTTGAAAAATAGCCCCCTTCTATTTTCAAACAATATGCAGTAGTTCAATGTCACAGACAAACGTGTGCTGCAATATTTAGACTTAAATTATAACATCCTGGAGTCTTAAATGGGGGGGACATGCAGCGTGTTTCTGATTCATTTGAGGTATGATCTGCTGAATTTCTGATGAGTCTATACCCCTTCCAGTATACATGTTTTTACAGGAGATTGGATTAAGCCTTCAAACAAATTTCGTCTAAATCTTTGAATGGGTATTTTGATGTCCACTTAGGTGCTCCTGAAGGGAGAGTTGATGCTTTGCAGTAACGTAGTCTGAAACCAAAGAGAACTTACAGCACAAATCTTTATCTGGTATAAATCAGTCTGGCTGCCTGTAGTTATTGTGATTTGTGCCAGCTGGAGACCCAGCATTTGAGTTTGAAATACGAAGAAGAGCCTGGTGCGGTCACAGGGCTGCAGACCCCGGCTGCATAAATACACAGAGCAGTTTGACATCCATGGCCCATGACATCTCATCTGCTGAGCCTGCAGCGGGGCACGGTCCTGCTAACCTGAGGGAACCAGCCTAAACGAGTCCTCAAAATCATGCTATTGCCATCGGACTGGCAGAGAGCGCTCGAAGTCGGGCACTGGGAGCTGGGAGCTGTGCTCTTGCTGCCTCTGCCCCGGATCCACTCGCTGTCTCAGCCGTCCTTTTCGTACCTCTGCCTCTGCCTTGTCTGCTCTGATGAGCCTCCCGTGCACCCTTCGCAAATCTCTCATTCCTTGGTTGTCTTTTTCTACTTTTAAATTGACGGCTCATTTTTACTTGCTTCCCGAGGATGGGGAAAGTATCCTTTTCCTTACATGCAAAACATTAGGTACTCCCTTAAATTCCTTTCTAGAGCACGCTCCCAAAGCCTGTGCTTCTGAATGCAGCATGGGACTGCAAGAGAAGGAAAAAGTGTGGAGGAAAATACCGAAAATGAATAGTCTGCATGTGGGCAGATCTTGCAGGTACACGCCCTTGCATAGGTTTTTCCCCTCTATTATCGAGAGTCTAATGTTGCTGTTGCTGAAATGTAACTAACTTGGCATCCACTAATTGCTCTCCAAAATCACCAATGATTTTTTTTAAAGACAACAGCAATTTACATAGACTTTGTAACTGCTAAACCTGAATGCACCAACTCATCAGAAAAACTGGAATTATATATGTTCATTGCAGAATCCTTAGATGCCTGCTTCCAGTTTAACTCCAAATGTGCATCTTCAAGTGCTGTACTCGGCTTACACAGCACAAATATCGCAAGATTATGTTTATTTCCACAGTCCCCAGTCTGTAAACACTTACAAATACACTCAAGTTCAGATCTATGACGACTCCCACTGGTTTGTAAAATTAAGCGCGCGCATAAACGCTACCAACATCAGAGCCTTAATTTGTGTTCCTTTGAACTGGCAAGGGGCCCATCTTCTACGTAGCTTTAATTCCACTAGACAGCCTCTGTGCTCAGAGAATCGCATTTTAAAAATGGAGTGTCTGTATTAACAAGCACTTCCATGAGCAATGAAACTAATGAAGCCTGCTTTCTTACGGTTTTGTCTCTTGTAGTTGGATTCTCTGGTGCCTAATAAAGTGAGAACTCCATCAGAAGTTTTTCCCACAAAGGAGGCATTCATAACATCTCCTTCCTGTATAGGAGGAAAGGGACAGGACGAATGAAGGTATTTTGCCTCTCTCTTTTTTCCTGGTTTTAATACAAAAGCAGTGTGTGTTCCTAATGCGGACTTTTCTTCATTTCTGTTTTTGTGGAACTTGGAGAAATATCTTATTTTTGAGATGGATACACAATCACTGAAAATTGGTTAAAATTGGTCATGGAGCTCAAAAGATATATGAGGGAGGACGGGGCAGCAAGATGAGGTGGATTCAATCGGCTTTGCGTTTTTTAGGCAAACAGGATTATAATTTTTAAATTCTTGTCCAATTTCAAGGTGTATTAGGATGACAAAGGCATATGTGAAGAAAAGAGCAATTTTCATTACAGTATCAGCAGTTTACACTTCTCTCCTAAGACAGGTGTAAGCAAAGTAAATAATTAACGGCCTCCAGTAAGTATCGTATATAGCTATTATATAGTTTGCAAGTATTCTTTGGGCCATACAAAACTAAACTCTGATGCCTGTTTTGTGGACAACCTGGACTTCTCGATCCCTTTCTCTGGTCAGTCTTATGGGGAGAAGTGTACATTACAAAAACTTATAATTACAGGAAGCTGGGTAGGCATTTTCTAAAGCAGAATGCCCTTAACAGTTGAGATTTCTGTTTCAAAATGCTCAGCAATAAGCCAGGACTGTTTGAGTTTGAAAAATGCTATTAGGCATATTCAATATTAACATCTCAGGCTCCAGCAGGAAACCTACAACTGATAAATAGACACTTCATTTGAACTTGGCACAACCTTCAGTCAGCTTTGCATAACTCTGGATGGTATTACAGATTGCGAACAGAGTAGAATACATTAAAGACGGACCAGGTGAGATCAATTTAACAACTTGCTAATTTCAACAGAAAATATTTCCCCACGTATATGGGAGTATGTTTACTTCAGGGATAAGTACAACACTTGGAGGTTCTGTTATGTTTGGAGAGGCAATCGAAATGTAACCAAAAATCTCCCAGAAAAATATTTGGAGTTTGTTTCTCCCCTTTCTGTAATATATATTAATAACACATTGCAAAATCTTCCACCATTTCTTAGCTGCTTCTTTACTTCAGAGGATTCAGATCTCCCAGAAAAGTCCTCTCCTTGTACGATTTAAAATATATTAAGTATTTTACTGGTATAAATCAATTAGGGCTTAACCCAAAGGCCACAGAAATCTTCCAGGATGTATTTTAAAATTTAGATTATTATTTAATATGCGTATTTTAATACTAGTGCAAAGGCATCTGAGAGAAACTAATAGGAATTAATAGCTTAGATATAATTTCAAAACCCTGGATTGAGGTACTCTCTTAAATCAGATTCTTAACACTAAGCTGTAATTTTATATCAAACCCAAGGCCGGTGGCTATAGTGTACTGCGCCCGGTATTCTTTCTGTATCATGAAAGCATCAGTCTCAGCCCAGCAATTTTTCTTCTTTGTGAAAAATGCTCATATTTGGATCTCACCTGTCTCTTTACTATTAAGATATTACTCATTTGAAAAACTAGATTGATATCAAGTTATAGCATATGGAAAGAGTGAAGGGGAAGGGAAGGAATACACGTGCCAGTTAATAGATGCAGAGAGGAGAGGTTATAGAAGGTGATGTTATCTATTAGAAGAACAAAGGAGGAGTGATATCCCTGAAAAGGCTGATGGAAAATCAATTCCATAACATGCCATTAGTCTGTTAATATCAGACAACTTAAGCCTGGAATCCTTGCTGTGGATGTAATGCAATATTCAACATTTGGAATGTGCCCTATACAGAAAGTAAATCAACTGACCTTTTTTTTTTTTTACTTGTTTGTTTGTTTGTTTTCCACCCTAAAGAGAACGTCTATGGGAACCAGGTGCTTTTGAGCCCACATAGTCCATGTGTCAGACGATCAAGGAAGTGGCAAAGGGAGGATTTCCTAGCAGAAAGATCTGTTGATCTATCAAGAGATACTCAAATGAAGCTGGGAGTAGACTTTTTCCTGACATGGGGGATTGTAAATCTTTGAGTGTTAGTGAAAAAAATTTCTGGGTAGAAGAAATAAATCCATCCAGATCTCCATAAACCATGCAAAAGAGGCTTCTACCACCACACACTTGCTGTTAAATTTACAGTTTTAACAGGGCTTAATATAATCTATGGATGATGGTGACCACAAAATAAGTCAGCGCTTGTAGCAGACAGACGCTGCTGTGCCTCAGCCGCGCAGAAACAGGACCCCGCACCCTCCTGCATGGCAGGCGGGCAGTGATGGAGAAGAGGACCTGAAGCCACCACCGCAGTGGTGGCCACAGGGTGACAACTGCTGCTACAGAGTGACCCCAGAACCCCAAAATCAGAAGCTGCAGGTAAGTCCGAGTTTGAATCACAGTGCTTATTTACAGCGATGTCCCGACAGACCAGCTGAAAGACCTGGCTCCTTCCTGATGGTCTTTCCAGTAGGCACATTTTTAACACGACCTGTGGCTTTCAAACCCGGGATGCCTTGATTTCATCTCTCACTGCCACGCCTGCACCTCTCTGTGTGCTGCAGTAACTTTCATTTTTCCACCCTTCCCCGCGTCTCTCTGGAAAGGCAATTCATTTCCTAAGGACGAGTAATGGCTCTCAGAGCCCCAGCACACACCAGCTGCTTGCAAAAATAGTCAAAATCTTGACAAATGCTCACCAAAATGGATGAAAGGTGATGCATCTTCTTTACGACAGAGATTAACGTTCAATGTATCCCGCATACACATATTTTCAGAAAGTTTAAGGTATGCAGTATCTCTATATGACCCTTTCAAATGCTTTTGCATGGGGCTGGACAGTACGCATGGCTTTTCCTTGCGGTAAGCAAATTCTACGGATTTCCCAGTAGAGCAGCAAATTCTTCTTAACCTATATCTTGCTGAGTCTCTGGGAAAAAAGTGAGTAGGTTCTTAAGCTCCTCATATTTTAGCTGGAATTGTAAGTAAGTTCTTCATCCAGCAGTTACAATATCAGATAGGGCCTTACCTGCAAGTTTCTCTTTCTGTGTTCTGGGGGAAGGGAAAAGTAATTATGTTTTAATGGCTGAAAAGAATATTTTTTTCATACGTATTATAAGTTCACAGGGGCTCTCTGACAGGACTGGGGATAGAGTGCATGGGAAAGGTCTGCCACAATTCCAAGGGGAGTCCATCAGGGTCTGTTTTTATTAAGTTTAACACCAACTATATTTCTTATGGAGTTATTTTCCTCTCCAAGGATAATTTGTCAGAATCAGACAGGCTATTCATTTCTCCTCGCTTGTAAATACCCAGTGTGTGCTCCATCACCAGCACACTCTTCTGAAGTACAGGGGGACTCATAAAAATGAACAAAGGTCTCATTAATAAGGAATATTGGACTTTTTTTTTCCGTATTAATGTTTAGAAATAAAATTATTGGCTCCCTCTTTATTTGTCATGCAACGCATTTTAATGCTCAGTCTTCCACTTTGTACGACCTAATACCCTAATTCTGGATTGCAGAATGAAAATATTAGGCACTATGTGCTCTTTACAGCAACCTCCTCCAGCTTTTGGATCCTCCGTGATGCTCTGAAAAAGCCTAGCACTTGGCTCTCATTTTCTGTATCTGGATGAGTTTTACTTCCCAAGGGGTTTAGGCAACAGGTTCTGGGGATGCCAAATGTTCCCTGCCCTCCAAGCTGGAATTTATTTGGCCTTTAATTAAACAGATAAATAACATACACATCTACCGCTGTGGCGTTTTACCTCTCATAGTTGTGGCTGTCAGCTTTCTGTCAGCATCTCGTGTTTAAAAACAACGTGTTTTCTCTGCTGATGTGAAACCACTGAGCTCCTCTCTTTTAATAGACTTCCACTGACTTATTTTAGTCCAGACTGTGGCTGAACAAATTAATTGGTCCTTAGTTTGATGTAATACATGAGGTGAAATGCTGGTTTTGGATGAATAAGGAACAACGTTAGTGAACGGTAGATTTTTTAAAAGTCTCTCATTCGACATAATTTGTTTTTACTGTTAATGAAAGGATAGGTTAGTCATCGTTTACAGAAGGCAAAGCTTAACAAAATTCCTTTTCTTCAGAATTCACTGAAAACATACAACTAAGCCTCTATAATTTAGCTTGCCATATAGAGCAACATTTTCCAAGGATTTAATCCTGCAAAAATATGTCTTTTCCTAGCTTTATAAAATGAATTGTTTTCACCAGGAATTAAATGCTTGTCTCCATCAAAAGGAAAAATTCCCTTCACTTTCATTGAGACTAATATTCACCCCGATCTGCAAAGGGATGGTAAAAGGGGGGGGGTGGGGTGTGTACATCTTAAAGATATCAGCCTAAACCGAGTGGACACAAGATCTAGATCTACAGATCATTGCTCTTACGATTAAAACTCCTCGTGTGAACAAGATTTTATAGGACCAAGGTGATTGTTAATTCAGACTATATCTATATGAACATAAGCTTAAATGTATGGGGTCAAATAACTCCAATTTTTATCTAAGACTTACTTTTAATTTTCCACTATCTCAATCCAAACAACAGTGGATATTGCAGTGTTAGCACTTACCCCCCCACTCTATCCCCACTGGAAACGGGGAACAAGATTTCCAGACAATGTTTTGAAAGTAAAAAATAATGTTAAATCCTCTGTATATACTATATCCTTGAAAAATACTGCTGAGTACAGGAGTGTAAGACAGTTTGGAAGCCAGGAGGTTAATCTGGTTTGTAGATATAGTCATGCGCTGGGATGGCAGGAATAAAGCTGATTAGAAAACCTTAATTGGCTACCGTCTTAATTATAAGAGAGATTTGCCGTTGACTTGAGTGTCCTTTGAATGCTGCCCTAAATTTATGATACAACACTGGCTATAAATGATACAAAACTAAAATCTCAGAATGTGAGTTTGATTTGAATACCCCGATCCTTTTGTTTGCCTATAAATCTCTAGGTAAACTGTAGCGCTGCGGGAATAAATAATAAATTATGACAATTAATAATTGATTATATTTCTTGATCTTACTATTTCACATTCAGTGACCTACCTGGCCTCCTCTAAGCCTACAAAGCTTACCCACCAGCAAATGCCTTTTAATGGTTGCTTTTTCCTCTTGTTTACTAGTATTGTTGACCCCGTGCACATCCTATAATGTAATTTTAATGGTGACTTTGTAATCAAGGAGTGCATGTGTCTGAGAGAACTGTAGCTAAGATTCAGAGCAACTCCAAAGCCTACAAAGCAGGCTTGCCTGAATACATCCCTTTTTCCTTACACGAGGAGTACAAGTGGATTTAATATTAGCTAAAGCGGTAAACATGTTAAGCATCCAGAGTCTATTGATTAGAGTGGAATTCACACAGATCCAAACACACTCTGAAAAATTTACCCGTATGTGCCCAGAGTGGTTTACACACATTCAGTGACCTACCTGGCCTCCTCTAAGCCTACAAAGCTTACCCACCAGCAAATGCCTTTTAATGGTTGCTTTTTCCTCTTGTTTACTAGTATTGTTGACCCCGTGCACATCCTATAATGTAATTTTAATGGTGACTTTGTAATCAAGGAGTGCATGTGTCTGAGAGAACTGTAGCTAAGATTCAGAGCAACTCCAAAGCCTACAAAGCAGGCTTGCCTGAATACATCCCTTTTTCCTTACACGAGGAGTACAAGTGGATTTAATATTAGCTAAAGCGGTAAACATGTTAAGCATCCAGAGTCTATTGATTAGAGTGGAATTCACACAGATCCAAACACACTCTGAAAAATTTACCCGTATGTGCCCAGAAAGTGGTTTACAGGTGGAGACTTATTCTGCTGCTGTGACGGGCACGGGGAATGTAATGGAGCGGACACCTGGGGTTTACAACCATTAAGTCTGGATCTGTCCATAGGATCTGGCTGAGGCACACAGACCCAATATCCATGGCACAAGGGACTGAGTTTATGGTGCTTTTTCGAGGCTCGCTGGGGCAGATGATGCCTGATGTCACCGTCTCTTAGCTGTGAAGTCAGCCCCTCAACATCTTCTAAGCAAACCTGAAGTGATAGGCTGTACTATACACCAAATCAGTACTTGGTATCATCCAGCCATGGGGATTTCCATCTGAACATAGAAACCCTAAAGCTGAATCAAAACCTACCATCTTTCTTGCTTTGAACTACGTCTGTTCAATTAAAGTTACACTTTCAAAGCACAGGTAAAAAGGCTATTGCTTGGGTATTTATTTTTTTCCCCAACTATGCACATGCTCTGCATAGTTGCCATTACCTACAGTAGCGAAAAACAGAAAAATTAGGACTCTCAGTACTAATCTAAACATCGGGGTTTGTGTCATTCACAAATTGATAAGAATAGGAATAATAGTCTCAACTGCAAATTTAATTATTTCTGGTGTTTCTTTCAATAGTTACTGTGATATACACCTAGGACAGGCAATGTTATCTATATGGGAATTTCAGGAAGAAAGTTGATAAGTAGCGAAGATTTGAACAAGAAAACCTTATGTCCATTTTCTTTTAAATAGTTTACAAAATTATCTCCAAAGTCAGTGCACTGCAGCAATAAGCTTTTCTGAAATTAAATGATAGTCACTAAGAGAGAAATCTGGAATAAAAACTACCCAGAAAGAAATTGATTCAGTATTTGAAAGGAAATTACATTTGTGAATTTATTTTTGCTGATAAAAACTATTATGCTTGACAACCTGCTGTGGTTCTTATAAAAATACAGTTAAGAGAAATTTATGAGAATACAAATACTGTACACATTAGCAAACTGAAGCAAACTTTCTTTTGAAAGGGCATCTGTATTCACCTATATACGCGCGTGTGTGTATACATTGCTCGTGACCCATATGCATCCATGCATATCTGATTATGATTACTTATACATATATATCCTGAACTTCTGCAGAGTTGGCAACAATCCTCCACAAATGTGAAGGTTCATGGACTTTAGCAACTTTCAGTGCTACTTACTGGATTTCACTGGTCAGAGAAAATGAGAAATCAGGAGAAGGAGGCACCAGGGAGAAAAATGCCCAAAGCCATGCAGTAGCATCGAGAAAGACATTCACAAAGCTGGCAAAAATTAGCAGAATTGGTTTCCAAATCCAACTGGCATCAGAGGCCTTGCAGAGCGAGGCTCAAGTTGACGTGTACAGGGGGTTCCATGTTAATCATCTCAATATAGCCTTCAGCAATGCCTGTTTCCACAGATGTGTAAACGATTGTCTGGGAAATGGTATTGGTGTTTGGGGAAGTGAGAAAATATCCCTAGTATTTAACCCCAGGGAAGGAGCAGCCAGGGTGAAATAGGAGGATGCTGAAATCAGGAAGTTCAGTCTTCTCTTAGCACAGGAGTGTCTGAAATATAGTCATAGCTCCCAGGACGTAATGATAGCAGCATCCACTTCTGCAATGCCTTGTAGGCTTTGCTACAGGTCTTCTAATGTGAACTTTTGCGATTTAAGCTATTGAACTGCTAGCAATTAAAGGGAGTCGAAGTGAAAACGGCCATTTCCTTCTGCTACTTATCATGCTGACCATTAATGTCTCATGCTTCCTCGGTAAATTTGTCTGAACCCATCCCCGCGTCTGCCTGTGTTGAACGGTTTTCCTTTTTCTAGCACAGTGCAAGTGAAGACTAACAAAGAAAACTGAGCAATGGGAGCATCACCATCTCCGGCAAGAAGGGAACAAGGAATCTTACCCTTTAACAACCTGCTCAGCTTTAGCAGGGTAAAATTGCCTTGTTCTCTTGGGAGTTCAGCTACCAGTAACTTCTAGAGCTTTCTAGCTCAGCCTGCTCAAACCTGATGAAATGAGCAGGAGGACATCTCCAGTCCTGCAATTCTCAGGAACCACAGTCTGCTTTTGGAGACCTGCTCCAGTCCTTCAGGAATGTGATCTAGCACACTGTGGCAAGCAGTTGGGAATGCTGCGCACACAATCTCAGCAATTTAATTACAATCAAATTAGTTATTTAATCAGAACATCAGCTTGAAACAGGAGGAAAAAAAAAAAAGTCTGGTTTTTTTCCTCTTCCTCCCGGCACCTCAAGAATCAACTGATGAATGTGTAAAGTAGCGAGGTGATAACAGCTGTTAGATCCTGCCACGCAAAAGCTTCATTAAATTTTTGCTGAACTCCATTGGTATATCCCTGCATGCCATCCATCAACGGATAGCTTGAATCTGGTCTAGCTATTGATCAACTTGTTACTCTGATAGCTAAGCTAGTCAAAATCCCATATATTCATCCTCACCATACCCCAGCGAAGGAGCAAAGTGCTTTTCCACCTTTTTCAGAGACTCTATCTTCTGAATCTGAACTAGTTACCTCAATAGCATTACAGATACAGGCAAAAATAATTTTCTAAAGTCACGTGGGAAGTTTATGATGGAACAGGGGAAGAAACAAGATCTTTCTGGTCCCAGACCTGCACCCTAACCAATGACCTATTCTTCCCTCTGACTCAGAAGGACACAGTTTTAGCAGGAAGACAAGGCAATTCTTTTTTTTCAGTCTTAGGGTCATAAATCACTGAAGCATTTGGGAATGAACCACTAACCCAAACAAAACTCAACATTGTATTTTTGATAACTTTATGGCTAAAGCTGAGCCGCGCCTCAGATATAGAACGAAGTCCCCCTGACTCACACCGTTCAGCTAACGCCTGTCCTCTACTTGCCTTCGGAGCCCCCAAAGGAAAGCCTTCTTCCCTTTTTCACTAATCGTCTCTGACATGTATTTGGCCAAGTGATCTGTGCGACCACGTCAGGGGTATTCTGAATTAGCCTCTTCACACACAGAGAAAAACAGATGGAGAAGTGAATACCTCGCCGCCCTGAGCGGTGAGCTGTTGCTTGTGCTCGTGCTCAGTACGTACAAAATGCTCCCCTTCCGAGGCAGGTGTATTATTAAACACAGTTTTCACAGGTGTGAATGATTATACAAGGTGCAAAGCAGGGGCTGCATGAGCAGCTGAATCTGCTCCTGCTTGCTATAGCGCAAAGAATAGGGAGGGAATACTTGTTTTCTGCTTGACTTTATTACCTAAATTGCTTTATCCCATGAACTAAAACACAAAGGAGAGAAAAAAATAGAACAGGTCAAACTGATTTATTTTTTTTCTTCACTCTTTCTCACCAAAGTGGAACACCCGGACGAATTCAGTTGCATGACATGCTTTGGAGGGATAACATTCACAGTCCTGCTCCAGGAAGAATAACTGCTCTTCTTTCCCCTCCTGTGTCTCTACTTAAGCAATAGTTCAGTAGTTGCTTATGCAGAATAAAGAGAAACAAATCTCCAATTTCTTTTCCTCTCTGAAGAAATTTAAACCCGATCTCACCTCTGAGAAGATTGCCCTAATCACCATCATCTGTGTGTCTCCAGTGCTGCCCGCTCTGGTCCTCCTCTCGATGATTAGGTAAATGTAGACCACAACGGCAATAAGGACCAGGTGTTTCACTCTTGGTGGGGAAACCAGTTGCACTTAGAGACATGAAGAGAGAGTGGTCTGACCACCAGCCTGCTAGGCACTTCCACCTGGCCACTGCTTTATATCTGGGCAAGAGAGCACTTTTGGGGTGTTTTTTTAAATGGCATTTAAGTGGGCTGCTGCTCCAACCCCATGTTCTTCAATGGCAACATCCACAACTTTGCTTTCTTATTGACAGTACTCATGGCCCATCTTCCTTGCCCTGCTCACGTACCCTCTATCCTCACCCTCTTAAAGTAATGCCTGGGTTCAACACAGAGGCTGTGTGTGTTTGGGTGGAGACTGCAGGCAGCAGGAGCTGATATGGGCTTGCCCAAATGCCCTAGGGTTAAGGAGAACTGAGAAATGATAAGGTGGAAATGAGATAAAGAACTGAACTGAAGGTTGGAGACAGCTCTTTTTAAGATGAGCGATGGCACTGCTGAGCCCTGTGGTAGATGAACAGGGTCCTTCAGCTTCTTGGTGTGTAAGTCATTGAGGCAGGATAAGGGACCAGGTTAAAAAGCCTGATTTACCTGTTCTGCCTTTGAAGAACTGGTCACAGATGCACCTGCGTAAGCTCACGTGTTTGGCAAAATGCAGAGCCACTTCTGAAACCGTGAGTCTGACTGCGGCAGTCCGGGTCTTGGTTTTTTTTGTAGTTTTGGCCTTGTTTCAATAACTAACTGCACTGTGTGCTCCATTGATCTCAGGAACAATTTGCAACCAGATTAAATCTCTGCTAATGTAATTGGTGTAAATGCAAGCTTGGCCTAGCGTGCGTTGAAGGAAACGTGCTCGGCAGTGCTGCGTGCAGGCTGTTTGAGAGCACCCAGAGAAAGCTGTGAGCTGCCTCTGGGGCACATGGAGGTGGGAGCTAATGCTGCCGTGTCCGACTTCTTCCCTCACCCACTGGAAGGTGGAGGATGTTCTATAGCCTTCTTTTGTTTTTTTCTTATACCTCTTATACTATTATGCCTTTTCATTTTGTGTCACCTTTCTGCCTGCCTTGACCATGGTGAAAGGCATTGAGCAATGACAGCGCGCAGAGGGCTTCCAGAAGCACAGGCGGATGACTTCTGCTGAGCTGAGGAAAATTTTAATTAGCATTTCTTTTTGATATTTCTGGTACTGTCTATGTAAATCTCTGTCTGTTGAATCACACTGAGATCTCATTGATGAGATGACAGTGAACTGTGATCTTAGGAGCACAAGATGGAAAGAGAGACACAGCAAAGCAAAAATTAGTTGTTTGGTATCAGAGTTTTTTTCCCAGCTGTCTCATAAGAGAAAGATAAGCCCTACTTTGCTGTGTCACGGTGGGGTAGGAAGGACTGGTCACAGAAAGCAGAAGTGCAGTTTCTGTCCGTCAGGAATGCTTCCCACGTGTCCCCTGGAAGGTGCCACTGGGGAGGAGAGCTAATCGTGTCCTGAAAAATAGCCTAAGTTGCATTATCTGATCTTATCTTAAAAAAAAAAAAAAAATTTTTTTTGAAGTCTAGTTCTGTGGTACTCAGTAAATTCTGTAGTCTTACCCATTTTTATGTATCATGAAGGCTTAAAAAAAAAGTTATTACACTGCTACTACAGCCATTACCGGCTGCATGCCAGCAGAAAGCGTGCAAGCTCTTTGTCTCGTAGAAATGAGTTGCTATACTTGGAGGACTGAGTGAGGCATCTACACGTGCAGAGCTACACTATTCTCTTTCTCTTTTTCCTCCCTTTCTTCTCTTCACCTTCTGTTCAACCCTGAACTCTCTTTTGCTTGAGCAGAAGGCCCCCACCCAGTAATTTCCAAATTCAGTAGCAGGGGTGGTGACCGCATTCACGCGGGGAGCTGCGAAGCCCTGAGATGAACCCTTGCTCAGGGTTGTGCATGGCGTCTGCGTTTGTTACTAACTGCAGATCCAGGAGTCCTCTGTTGTGATCCTCTGGGGCCTTAACCTGCTTTCTTTTAAAATTTGACTTTCAACCTCAGCTCATATTTTTGCTTATTACTAATATGATTATGGCTGTTTCCTCCTTTTATTTAATCTATTTCTGTCTCCTGGAGTAGTCCTTCGGCACAATTCGCAATGAAGAAAAAAAGCTTTGTTCACGTCATAATCTCCTGTACAAAGTGCACATTTCCAGTGCAGGGATGTCCAGCCCAGCTCTCCAGCTCAGCGGTCCTCTGCACTACCAGAGGGGTAGCTATGAAACATCGACATCTGGTTTAATTGACAAGATTAATCCTCCGCTTCAATCTAGCATTGTGTTTCATTTCAAAAATATTATCCAGATTTCCGTACTATGCAAAAAACCTCCACTTGCAGAAACTAGATTGTATCATGTATATTTTTCTAAATATAGTGACTATTTTGTATGAACTACTACTAACTCAATCAGATAATTTTTTCTATGATAACCTGTAGCATAGGTGTTTTGCTTGAGTAGCAATGTGAGTAAGTGCAACGATGGATAAAATCCAAACATTATCAACCATTTATGAAGTTATCTGGAAAACCTTTGTTGTGGGGACAGGACAATGAGGATAGACATCTATATTATACATGTCACACCATGAGGCCCTTCAGGATGGAGACTCTATGTGTTGGTACAAGGCAAACCACACAGTCATTGGATTGAGAATTCAAGGCCAGTTGGCCCAACGTTGCTAGATCTGTATGGGATCTAATTCAGTGCAGGTCTTCTCCCCTGTACTTATTTCAAAGGCACTGTTAGGAAATCTTCTCTTTATCCGAAACCAGGAAACATTACCTAGGAATCGAGGACAGTTAGGGGTCATATTACCTGGCCATACTATGGGGACACAGGTTCTCCCCGTGGAAAAATCTTTCACAGCACATTGTTCAAGGAATATGGACCAGTCGTGTGGATGTTCGCCACATGTTGGTCACCTGGATGGCAGCTACCATAGCCAGGCCTTATTCTTGTCTGTTACCTTACGTGGTACATTAAATATTTGCTGCGCTATATTTGGCATTTTTTGCAAATTTCCCCATATATCTTACAATTCGACATTTCCATTGGCTGGATGTTCACTGTAAACACATTAATCATCCTGAATTCTTCCCAGATCCAGTTGCAGGATACACACTATTCTCTAGAATTAATGCATATTCAGATACAGAAGTGAAAAAATGTAAGAACATTTAACTTTGATTAATTAAACTGTATTAATTTAACAGATGGTGTGTTCTGACACCCAGCAGGCTTAGGCTGAGATTTGTGATACTTTAAAGAGGGATCACTGCCTTCGTTTTGATATAAATTTTGTATCTCTACACAGTCCACAGATGTTCAGCTCGGCTTTTTTTTTCGGTTTTGTTTTGTCTTCAACTCATGGTTGGTAAGGACTGATTCAGTCCTGGGACTTGCAGAGGTTTGACACTACTGCCTTATAAATCTGAATTCTTGGTGGGGAGCCACTATCTCATTGTATGCAAACAAATCTTGATCTTTAAGTATCAATACAGGATTTAGTGGTGAATCTCCTTTCTACTAGTAAAGTGTTAATTAGTGTAGGGAACCCCGCTATACTTTGGTTATTTTGAGAGGAACCTTTTGAGAGTTCAAACAGATTTCTTATTACAAAATTAATTTAGAAAGAAGCAAGACTTTACCTTTACAGTCTTTCTAGAGGGACTCTCGGGTGTCTTCTTCTTGCTACTCACTTTGACAAACACCTATGCTTGCATACTGAAATACTGTGGGGTAAATCATATCTTACATTTAGGTATATACTTTTGATTATGTCTGATACAGAAACAGCTGGTGTTGGACTTCTCTAGGGTGCACTAATGCCCCAATACCCCTTATTTCCGATGACCTGCGCAACACTATCAAAAATGAGCAGATTTTATTTATTTAAGTCTCTCTCTCCTACTTTTCCCACTGCTGTAGTATCACCTAGTAACCGCCTATAATTAGAGGCTATTAGGGCTACACTTATGCAGCCTGAAACTTGCCAAAACACTTATGATCTCCAGGAAGCAGAGTCTGCTCTTTGTTATTACTCCTGATCGCAATGACTTGCATGGAATAGATTTCATTGGTGAGATTTCTTCCCCCCCCTTCCTGTTCCATCAGAGGTTTCCAGACGATTTTTAGTATTTCTGTTTTGGCACAGAATGGGGACTAGCACTAGCTTGTGAGCATGTGTATTGGGTTACCTTGTAGGTCACCCAGTCTCACACCCTTCCACCACAGGTTTTCTGCCTGCCAAAGAAGATGTCTCCAAAATTGGCAGTTTATGTTACTCATCTATAATCGCTATTATCCTGAGCGCTCTTGGGAATCCAAGGCTCATAAATGGCAGGTTCCTTACAGGTTTACCATCCACCTTTGAATAACAGATTCATTAACCACTTGTGTGTATTTGACAGAAAAACAAAGTAATGAAATAATGGTATCACTAGGGAGAATGTAAGGATAAGGTATGCATTTGCTTAAAACCATGAATTTGCAGTAAAGAACAACGTTATACAAAGCAAAAATGCATCGGGGACCCTCTTGAGCTAGTACTCATAAGCCTGTAAAACTTGCCTGGGCTTACTGTGCCTGATCTTGCGGCTCCTTCCCACAGCCCCTGTTCGAGGGGCTGGTGTGCCCTGCTCCTCCGGTTGCCCAGGATGGCACGTCTCAGCCTTGTTCGCTTGCCCTCTGCCTCTTACCTTGCTCGTCTGACTGGGGCACCTGGCGACAGTCCGTGAACACCCTCTGCTCATGGAGAAACATCTATCATCCCCTTTAATCAGCCCATTTCTGGTTTTTAGGCTCCAGGCTGCTTCCCCTTTCTTTTCAGCCTCTTAAAACTCAGTGGCACTACTCAATACCTCTCACAATATATAAGTTATAAGCAGTATGAGCTTCTGTCAAGATTTATGACATTCAGCTTGTTTTGAGCTCTTCACAGAATTTACAAATGACACATAAACAGAACAAAAAACTGATTTGTGAGCTGGGTTGTGTAATGCTCTACACGTGATTTTTTTTTTTTTTTATATTTAGGAGAACCCTTCAGGGCCCCCTTCTGTAAGCTGGTCTTACAGGGTTGTATAGATTCTGTTGCAGGCAGGAAAGCTGCTGAAATTTCGACTAACCCCGGCCCCCAGAGCTGCTTAGTAACTAAGTGGTTTCCCGGGCACAGTACAACAGTACCAACCTCGAAGTCAAGAACAGCCAAACTGTAACTCTAAAGCAACACACAGCTTGCAAATCGCTTCGGCTCAGTACCATACAATAAAGTAGCAAATGTCACTTCTGAATTTCCACCAATATTTATTTTGCAACTGATGTCCTGAAATAAATAAATATATATCTCTCCAACAGAGAGGGTGTTTACTTGTTTTAGCTTATGTTACTTTGGAAGGCACATTGTGGAACTAAAAACATTACCCTTATAAGCTGGAATTACAGTGGGGCAATGGGACTTAAGTATATGAACATAGTCTAAATTCATCGAATAGGATCGAAAAAGGAAAAAAAAAAATATCTAAGTATTCACTTTAGAATTTGGTGATTTCTTCTGGGTACCTTCAAAGGTTGTTATCTTAAGACTTCAACCTGTCCACTCCTTCTGTACTTAAACCCCATGAAGGAAGAAGGGGAAAAACCCCAATGTGGCAACACTGGTGGGAACAGAGGAAAAAGGCAGAAGAGAAAATGGAGGGTGCTTAGCTTTTGTCACAACTGGAATTAGCATCTGAGGCAGATCTTATGTAAGTGAGAAATGGATCTCTCCATAGAATTACTTAAAATTATCAGGATTAATTATCTGAAATGAGTAAGAAATTGTTGTGTAATGAAAATTCAGTTACGTACTTAGTGGCTTAAAATTCTGGGCAGCTGAGGCAACAACGCTGCTGAAGGTAGTTACTCAGGAAGACCATAATAGAAATAATTTCAATTTTTTTGCACATTTTTCTCTGAATAAATACAGCAAACAGGAGCTAATAATTCGGACAACTCTATCGGATAAGCTTGGGAATTGTGTCATTTCTTAACTAAACTCCTCCCATGCAGACAGCTAAATCATTCTGCATCGGTGCCAAAATCTGACAGCACCACATTGCTGTTCCTACTTTAAAATGCATCCCTCGCAGGATGCTAGACTGACAGGGGTGCTATGAAGGCACTGCAAGGGGGAGAAATGAAACTCTAAAGACAAAATGCAACTCTCTAAATATGCTATCTTGCATTATATAGTTGTTTGAGCTAAAAAAAAGAAGTATGTTTGAACCACATCAGTGTGTTTCTATTTTTTTTACGAGGAGACCTCTAAGGAATTTTTTTAAATTTTTTTTGTAGGAACCAAATCACTGATTCAGTAGGTGTCCTTTGTGCCAAAAGTGACCATTCACCACCGAATGATGCAGGACAGGACTAAGCAGCCTTAGTCGCGTGTAGGTATTTCTCTTCTCAGCATTCTTGGGTGACCCGGGGAAGGCCGGGAGCTCCCTGAGGCAGCTGAACCTCGGGTCTCTGCAGAAGGTGGTGATATAGTACTGTAGCTTCTTAGGTTGCTTTGGATTTATAAAGAATGCATACTGTGTCCCCCAGATATGTGCACTGATCTTTAACAAGGACTGCGCTAAGGGTCTACGGTTATATATCAGTTTTTCAATATTAGTTAGATACCTCACGTCTTGATGAATGTGAACTGTCAGTGTATTCAGTTGTTGGGTTGGGGGTTTTTGTTGTTGTTTTGGTTTTGTTTGTTTTCTTTACATCAGCAAAAAGCATGTTGAATGCTTCAGTTTCTATCCTATGGCAGCACAGTTTTAAACTAGGCAGATTTCATCCTTATATCACTACACAAAAGCACAGTCTGAGCAGCTCTCTTATTACAGCTATTATTTTGTTTCTGATATTTACATGGCATGGCTATGTAAGCCCATAAAACTTCCAAAATACAGATATAAAACCCTCAATCGCTTGGAGCCCGAGCCAAGTTCCTATTTGGGTAATTGCATTCTGTCTATTTAAAATTCACACGTCAATTTTCAGTTTGATATTGATTGGACTCTTCTTCACTTTCTTGTACTAAACCATCTGCGTGCGTTCAGACAGTAACTGCAGTTCATCTTCCAGGTAGTTGCATTTCAGCCCCTGATGCAGGGGCTGGACTAGAGATGTCCAGGCTGCTTCAGTGCCATCAGCAGTTGAAGTGGCTCCTGACCTGCCCGACGAAGCCAGCTCTGCTCCTGCTGCCGCCCCGTCTGGGTACCAGCAGCTGCCCCTCTTCCTCAGCCGGGGAGGTCACCTCTGCCTCCGCAAAGTGAGCTGATCTCTGCCAGTTCCATCCCAGGAAATGGCCGAGATTTTTTTTTTTTTAATTTGTTTTTTTGGCATCAAGTCCCTTTAGCAACATGGCCTGGAAGGAACCTTGTGCATTAAACTAAACTCTGTGCCCTGCTCCATTGGCAACCATAGCTTATAAAATTATGCTGTCCCATCCCAAACCGTGGTAGGTTGTATTGCTCCCGTTACTCCTATTAAAAAGCTGTTCCAGACTCTCGCTATTTTAGTGGTGCAAACTGACCTCGGAAGGCCCGAAATGGTAATCAGCTTTCTTACTTTTGGACTGTCTCCACCTCTGTTTTTTAATATTCCAAGAGAATACGCTTAACACGAATGTGAACTTCGCTGCAAAAGCAATGCATAGCTGAAAGGTCCCCGACAGCCTGGCTGAAAGGTCCCCGAATACTCTGTTGGGGAGGGAAAAAGAAAAGATACATTTTTCCCTTTTATCCTGAACTTTCTATGAAGCGGTCCCCCAAATGCTTTCCACCAGCTCCAGGTAATTCATTACATGAAGGAGAAAAGTAAGATATAACTTCTATTTCTTGCTGAATATGTTGCTGACGAACAGTTGCTGAAAAGCTCCGGTGCATGATTACAAGAAGAGCCAACTGTAATTAAAGTCCTTCCGACTTTATGGTAAATCCTTAGTGGTAGTGTTTTATTCCAACTTTCTTTTACTTGCATGCCTGTAATGCCCACTGGGTATGGAGGAGGAACCCTCCCGTGTAAACTCTCTTGTATACTTTTCCTTTTTGTAATTAGTGTGAGTCAACAATACTTGCAAGAATCTGCTCGAGCCACTCGATGCGTGCTTAACTTTGTTTGCGCTGTCATCACTTGGAGTCCTTTTTAAACAGAAGATAATTATCACGAAAATAAACACAGCTACAAATCAACACGCTCTGCCCCGGTTACATTTGGCCATCTGAAAGCTGTATCCGTTGTCTGTCAAGATTTCTGCCGTAAAACGTGGTCACCTCCCCGTTCTGCCTCTCCAACAGCTTTCCTCCTGTTGGACGAGTTGCCACCAGTAGATGTCTTTCCCCTTTAGCTACAGGGATAACCAGGCCCATATTCTTCGATTAGATTAAAGCTAGCTGAGGTGTGCGATATAGTTAATAAAGATGTAATTCATCATAGGTAAGCCTCATTTATGTTTAAAATTTGCCGCAAATCTTCTCTGTTAGTAGACTGTGTCTAGCAATGCAAGTGCTGTAGTGTTTAAAGCTTTCGGTGCATATAATTTATGGGGTTTTTTTAAGCTGTACTTTTCTTAAGGTGTAAACCAAGGAAAGAAAACCATGCACCCCGTTCACTCGGATAAGAAATTTAGAAATGTAGTCCAAAAAAAGGACCACATATTTTAATAATAACAGGTGTGACATTTTCAGTGTTCTCTTCTCTGTGATACCTATTTACCTCGCAATAAATCTTGGTTCTTAAATATTAACATTGAGTGTAAATACTGACGATTTGCAGGCACTGAAATACCTGCAAAAGCAAGATATCTAGTGACATTCAGAGCAAACTGTTAACTCTCCTTTCCAGGCCAGATATTTGTTACCCGCTTTTATAGCATTTGTAAAAATAAACAAGTAAATATATATATGAAATAAACATGCAGTAAGGTGCCAAAAAAAAAAGAGCATTCAAAAGCAGAAAGGGAAGAAGGAGCAGGAAGCAGCTCAGGTAAAACTGCTGGGAACAGATTTAGCAGCCTGTTTACTGAAGGAAGTTCTTAACCTGTGCTCTCAACAGCAGAGTTCGAAATAAGCATCACGCCTCGGGACACACGGCAAAGCAGTTCAAACAGTGTGAAGAATTCAGGCCAACTGTCTCTGTTCAAGCAAGCGAGATAGCATTTATTTGTATTTCTTTAATTCTTGGATTACCCTGATATATGCAACATAGTAATGCTTCTGTAGAATTAAAAATTTATTCAAAGTTTGCCTGTAATGTCTTGAGGTGGTGGCCCCGCTGGAGCAGCTGCCCTGTGCTGGTGTATACCCTGTCCTGTAGTGAACAAACTAGAACTGGGCAGAAAAATATCACAAGCTTTTTTTTTCCTGGAAGAAAATAAAGCTGTGAAATATGTGAAATTGTCCCTGAACTTTTGTTTTGTTTAGTTGAGGTCCATTAAAAAAAAAAAAAAAAGACCCAGTTAATGACTACAGAATAGCTCATTTAAGCCTAGACAAGCCAAGAAATATACTGATGAAGAGAAAATAAAGTTTGGATTATTGTATGAACGTTGCTGTGGAGCAAGGTAAAAGTGTAATTAACGCTATTGCTAACTATCTGAAGGCTCATTTTGTGCCTTTTTGCTGTGAACAAAACCCTCGAAAGGCAATTCAAAGGCCTGATACAGGAGACAATCATAACACCATTTCATCTGTAGGCTCAGTTAATGGCTTGCAATGATTGTATGTATTTCTACAGTGATGAGAATGTTTGTGTAGCGTATACAGCCATCATAAACCCCAGGCTGGAAGTAGATTGGCTTCCAGTTCCAAAACTGTAACTTTTATTTGCTGAGTTGGCAAGAGGGGTACCATTTACAAAAACTGACCCGTCTTCAAAAATAGTCTCATGGCTGTTGCGCACTGTTGGGAGCCTGAGTACAGCTTGGGGAGGGGGGGAAGGTATTTGGCGTCACTGGCACATTGGATGGAATTCTGTAAGGTTTAAATGCTGTTGCTGCTTTTTAATGAGAATATTTCTCTAGAGAAATATAAATAAAGAGGACAATCTGAAATATTTAGTCTGCCAGGGAGCTAAGAAAAAGAGGAATGACTTATTAAATAACTAATTTTGGTTATTTCTGAGTATTCTAAAAACATGCCAAAAAAAAAATCTTAAAAATGAAAGCATCAACATGTTGAAAACATGTTTTCAACATGCTATATCTGAAAACTTTTCAAAGACTGGATGTTTTTAGGTAGGTTAAAGTACTGTGGAAGATAGTTATTCTGAGCTTCCCCGTAACACAAAGGCTGTTGAAATGGAAACAGATCACCAGTAGTGAACAGTGATTTTCCAGATAGATTTGGATTGGAGCAAAAATAGTGCAAATATCTAAGCTACACCAGATGTTTCTGGATAACCCTAACATAATGAGCATGAATAACTGCACTGATAGGTAAGCATAAACATACTTTGAAAAACTTCACTTTGATTTGTTTATTTTGGCAAGTAAAATACACTAATGAAACAAGTGTGTGCTCATCCCTTACTTAAAGTTAGCATTTCTTTTCTTAAAATGTGGCATCTTGTCTTCACACAGCAGTTAGCTCTTTTCCTCACATCTCCATTTTTATGAAGCTGTTCTTTCATATATAGCTTTGAATTCTTCCCTCTTTCACCATCAGAGTGGAGGCAATGAAATATGTCAAAAAAGATGACTGGAGCCCAACAGGTCCTAACATAGGTTCTTTTGCTCTGCTATAGCGATATAACTTAAATACTGAAGGAACTTTCTTTAAAAAAAGATGATCTTTATTTTATTAAGAGGAGGAGTTGAGGTTCAGAAATCCCTTGATATCGTCAGTGCTCAACCCCGTTGAAGAGACCCTACAGATTTCTCTAATTATTCATAAAACATTTTAAGCAGATGTCCACAAAATGAATTATCTGCTGTCTGCCAAAAACTACTTCTGGCAGGCGGTGTATCAGGTAAATAAAAAGAGAGGTTGAAAGCATGAATAAAACATGAATAGAGCAGCTTAGGGCATTTTGATCCTCGTAAATTCAGAATCGCCAACTGAATCGGTAGAGGTGTAGAAGGTAGGGTAGGGCGGTAGCCCTATATGGTAATATGAAAACATGTTGAAAGGAGTCAGCTTTGGAGGAAACACTCTTAACAAGCATTTCCTCATGTTAGTGGCGGGATCGCTTTGCCAAGTAACAGAAAACACTTTCGGGTATGGGATGGCAGCAGTTTTCAGCATCTACCACGGGAGACAGAGAATCTGGACTTCCAGCATCAGTCTGAGCCCTGCAAGTCACACGAGCCAGCATCTTGGATTCTTAAATTTAGCAGAAGTTGCAAATACCCATAACTCTTGCTGTTCTGCCATTGGCAAGGACATACCTGTATAGTTTAGCCTTAGTCTGAGAATCTAATGAAAAATATTTGATCTCTTGCCCTTCCTATGTGCATGATGCTTTCCTAATTAAGGGAGGCTGTTCTGTACCATTAAGATCATGAAAACCTGGCCCCTACCCTACAAAAAGGCTGAACGTTGCGTTTAGTAAATTTGCAAATAGAAATGCTGGTCAAGAGGTGAATTTTAGGTTTTTAAAACAATCAGTCTTGTGTTAGCAGTAGTGTTCTGAGATCACATTTTTTAAAACTATCTGTATGGCATCATTTCAGGCAGCTTGATGTAGAATCAAACCGAAGAAAATATCAATTATTCAAGAGGAGGGGGGTTCCCAAAGACTTTGTATCAAGCTGAAGTGTACTATGTTCTGTACTCTTTCACTGAATAATAAAAACTTTATAGAACTTTAGGAGCAGGTATTGTCCTACATCCATACCAAAATTTTATCATGTTGGGTGAAATGCACTAGTTTGCTGTTTCAGAGAGAAAGAACCCATAAAGTGGAACCATTAGCAAGGATGGTAAATCTAAAACCAAGAAATAAGAATGAATAATTTTGCGTATGGAAAAGGTTGCCACATAAGTGGCAGAGTGTCGTGGTTTAACCTCAGTCGGCAACTGAGCGCCACAGAGCCGCTCGCTCGCTCTCCCCCCGCCCGGTGGGATGGTGTGACGGGGTGCTCCCCCGTCCGACCTGACCTTGATCTCCTGTAACCCTCCTCAAGCGCTAACGACCGGGGCGGTCCTTACCGGATGCTGACAGCGATAGCTGCGTCCATTCACGAAGTGGGTTCGGGAGCCAGATAACAGCACAAGAGCCCTTGGTTGTTGTGAGAAGTACGCCCACCTAACCGCAGTTACTGCCTAGTGTAAGCACTGCTCAGCAACAACTAAAACATCGGTGTGTTATCAACATTGTTCTCATCCTAAATCCAAACCACAGCACTGTACCAGCTACTGGGAAGGAAATTAACTCTATCCCAGCCGAAACCAGGACACAGAGGAAAAGATGGGAGGACAGAATGGTTTGAAAATTGCGATTAAAAGAAATTAATGGGTAGGTAGGTAACTTCATAAAAAATGGACCAGATTTATTCATGGTGGTTTCATTAAAAGCAGCAATAAATTAATTCAAAGCAGAAGTCTCTTTCTTCGCAATAGTTTTGACCTATTCAGCGGAACCATTGTAGTTACTAATTCATACAGGATTACACATAATTGGGATGCCCAATTATAACAGTTGAGTTTCAGAAATGACAACACTCTTTCCTTCAGGGATCTGTAATTTATTCCATTACCTTGAACTTGTGTTATGGAATATGCCAAAATAAAATTTGCAAATATTCTCTTAAATCCTGCTATCTTTGGTTCATACTGTATACATGAAGGAAACATGTTGAAAGGATTAAAAATATGGGAAAGAATTACTATTTAAATACATTTGACTTGTCCACAAGGAGACAATAGAAGGTTTTCAGCCTCAGTAAATCCACTTTAATATATGTAAAGAGTTCAGAAAAAAATTATTCTATCCCATTTTCTTCATAAAAGCAATAGCAGCATGGCTGGTGCTAGAAAGGCCAAGATTAGTCTGTTTACCAAAGAAATCTGATGGTTTATTTTGTTTTGCAGGGACGGCTTCCCTTACCGTGTTTTATTCCACTAAAATATTTCCTTACTGCATTAATTCATGTGAAGTCTTATGCATAAACTGTGAGCAGAAGTATCTACACTTTCAAAAGTGTGGCTGATGCCATGTTTCCTTGTGCTTTGAAATTTCCAACATAAAAGCCACTCTTAAATTCGGCTAATGGTTTTTCTTTTTATGTGTTGACTCTTAAAGCTGCTGAGATATTAGGATAATAAGTGTTTGAAGAAAAGAATAATCTATTTATACAGAATCAATAAAGCGTTGCCATGGGAAACCTGAAGCTCTCAAAAGGAGGTTTCCTAGAATAGAGGATTTTCCGGGGGAGAGAATGGCTCATACACGTTTGGTTCTTTCTGACTGTTGCTGTCTCATTGCCTTCGTTCATGTGGCACTCAACCCTGCCTGGTTCAAGGGAGGAATTCTCCTCGTGTAGATCATCAAGCAACAGCAAAAATTACTTGCTGGGATGTTCCATGGATGTTACAGAGGTTGGATAAGAGAGAGCTGTGTGAGCAGCAACGCAGCAATCCAACTCATGGAAAAAGATCTGTAGAGGGGTTGTCATGGAGGACCTTCAAGTATGCTGGAGAATTTTGTGCGGAGGTATTTTAGCTATGGGGTTACGCAGCTAGCTTAAAGGGCGGAAAAGATGATGGTGATATGGTTAGCTTGCTGGAACGCAGAGGAGAAAGACTGTTTTTTCTCATATCTTTGTTTTCAGTACAACATTGCACGCATTATTTTGTTTGTGCTTGGACGGTCTCAACTACAGAATGTGCATGAAAGTACACTTACACATTTTTCCAGGGTTTGGGGAGGATATTAATATCTGTAATGTATGACATTGTTGTCTTCTGTCACTACAGTGAACAGTACCCCATCAGCCTCTAAAAAATGACTGATGATAAACTGGAGCACTTTCCTGTTGGATCATGCAGGATTTTTCATATGGGGCCAGCAAGCCTTTAGGCTCCTAAGCGATACAAGCAGTTTTGTTCTAACCCTTTCTGCCTTCCTACAAAGGCGACGTAGCTAGATTGTAAGCCCAGTGCAAGGACATGGTTTGTGCTACTGTGCATTTTGTGTAACGTGAACTGAAGGTGTCAGTCGTGATGTCGCTGGCTCACTACTCTTCTGCTGCCTCTGAATTCAGTTTACAATGAAATGAATTGGAACAAAGCCAAAGATAACCTTGAATGTCAGAAATGGTATCTTTAAAGTGATTCTGGATGCACAGGCAGCCAAAGAAGTTCAGTCCCTCTTCAAAGTCATGATGCAAGTACTGTAATGCAGATTACATCGATTTGCTACCAGTTACTGACAGCTAGCAGGAATCTTTTAAAGATTCTCCACAGTACCCATGGAATAAAAAGCTCTCCGCATGAAAAGGATTTTCATGCAGATGATCCATCCTAAAAATAGCATCAATGTTATCATATATGTAAGGCAAAATTCAATTTTGTATAATATTTTTATGACTATGACAGGATTCAGTTTATAGCATAAACAGTAGTTACATTTAAGCACAGTAACGCCACTGACTCGAACGCATGCTTAAGTACTTGCAGGTTATTTTTTAGTAATTAATTTATTGCCGAGAGACAACAGAAACGCTGACTTGCAATATACCCACAGCAAGTTTGCTGTGGTTCCAAACTATCCTTGTGCAGGACTGGTATGCAGGTGTATGATGAATGAGAGTTGACAAGATTCTACAATAAATACTTGAAATACCAAAGCAATGACTACTGAAGCATAAAAGTACTGTACCGGGCCATAATTCAAACCAGCATTCCATTTACAAATGTAATAAGAGTAATAGAAAAGATTAACTTTCATAGGAAATTACAGTTTGTGTGCGTAAATGCATGTTTTTATGAAGTTCAGTTTCCTACAGGCTTTATGTTCCTGCATCAAAGTTACCAGAATAATTTTAGATTGCAGCTCCATTCAGTAATGTTATGGCACTCTCTATACAGTGCTCACAAGGACTGCTTCCCACTGGGGACTCAGTTTTTGCAAAGATGTCTATGTGTTTCAAGCTTAACCATAATACGAGCACTGTAAACTGCAGTGTGCGCTCGTATCTTTTATTTGCATGTGAAGGCACCCACACGCCTTTGGGACTACGCCTAGACGATGGGCACAGCCTTACACACAGGTTTGCATCCAGGGGGAATGTTCTCTATGGAGGAGATGGAAGTGAGGTAGATACAATTCACTGTTCATCCAATGCCATAAAATATGCTCTGTCCTCTAGCTCCTCATTATATGAGAACTAAGCGATGCAACGTGCAACCTTCCTACAAATAGCGTGATTCACTGCTGAAAATAATTGCCTGAGCGGCAAAAGATGCTTCACTTTCCGAAGCTACAGATACACGTTCAGTGAGTGCTCACCACTAGGATCCGTTCATTTTCTGTTGCAATGGATACAACTGGATATGAGTTTAAGACATTTGCCAGCAATCAGGGCATCGACTAAAACCTGTGTCTTCTGAGTCCCTGGACAATACTGCAGCCCTTGTGGTTTTCTTCCTTCCTGATGAAACCTCACAGCCTAATAACCCTGTCTCAAAAAAAAAAAAACAACCCCCCCCAAAAAAAACTGAAACCAAAATGAGCAGTAAAGAAATCATGTTATCCAAATAATATTTAATCAAAAAAAATTTAAAAAAAGGTGATTATGAGAGGAAAAGGAAGAAAACTAAATAATTTTTCTGCTTCTGCCTTCCTCTTCAGGAACTTCTGCTCAATGTCTGAATTCCACGGAGCTGTTTAAAATAACAATCATTAAAAAGTTGGTATCACATCTCTGACAGCTTTATACTTTTTGTGTGCTCACAGCCTATTGAAGTTCGAGCAAAACACTGTGAGAAATCCCCTTTGTTTCCAGTTGCAGATCTGGGAGCAGAAAGAATAGCTTGCTACAGCTGTAATTGCTGCCTTGGATTTCAACTGGCCACTTTCTAGCATTATTCACAAGACAGCTTTATTGCATTTTGAGATCTGATTATTAACTGTCACGAAAGCCTTGGTACCAAGAAGGAGGAGTGACATCCCCAAAGCTAAACATGGAGAAGCTGTCATCTAGAAGATGACATAGTTCTCATGCTCAAATATCACAGCTGTTTATAATGCCACCGTGGTGGTCTCCGGTCACAGTAACGCTAAGAGATGTCAGAGACTTGACGGGTGCTGAAATGGAGGAGTTGGCACCAAGGTGCGCGTACCGGCAAGGTGAAAGCGTGTGTTTGCTCCAAGTGGATTTAACTAGCGGCTGGGAGAAGAAATGTTATGGTTGCATTTTGCATCCGATCTGAGTATGTGGAATAAAAGGAAGCTCCGGAGCTCTGCTTATGAAGCAACCTATAACAATGTGCGTTGTCACCCTTTGTCAGTGATGAGGACTATTTTGCCTTATACCGTGTAGACCAGCTAGGACCACAAAAATTACCAGTACTACCTGTTAAAACAGCTTGGTATTTCCTCAGATTTTCAAATTATTTTGCACAAATCTTCCATTTTATGTTTTTTCATATTGCAAGAAGTCTTTGACTATCCAATGTTTTCTATTTTTTATTAAAAATAATCAAATAATCTTTTTAAAACGCATCTACTTTTTTAAATTGCATATAAAGCTGATAATTGTGATTTGGCTTAACTCCACTGAAAAGAGTGAGCACACAAGAAAATTAATGTGACTAAATTAAGGCGCTCTATTCCACATGGAAGGGTTTCTTCAACGTTTGTTCCTTGTACCATTTGTAACAGGCATTCCCTGTTTTTCCCTAATAACTACTGAGATAACGACTCGCAGAACAATTTTCAACTTTCTGAGTGACAAAGACATTACAACAGGATTGGGTTCTCTAGCCTAATTGAAAGAATTATTTAATTTTCCTCTATATTTTGCTGCCATTTTGCTCCATTGTAAATTATTCCGTGTATTCCAGGTAAACTCCATATAGTTAATCCCTTTTTCACAAAACATAGGTCTGAGCCTGTAAGGCTTCTGGCTCTGGAACACTGTAGACTCCAGATGTGCTTCTGTGTGCTGAGCACTTGCATGACTTAAGATCCAAACTGGAGGTCCTTAACGTGATGGACCACATCTACAATTCTAACAGAGCTCTTCACTGTAAAAGATTGGGGGAAATGAGGTAAAACGTTATCACTAATCTTCATGCTAACTGCATTAACTCCCAGGATATATTTATAAAGGCAAGGGAGGATATTATCAAAAAGATTTATCCATCAGTGAAGGTTTTTTTCCCCATTAACCAACTTCTAAGTTTCAAAGTTCTTGCAGTTTAATTGGGGTAGTGGAATCTAGGAGAAATAATTATAAACATGAGTACGTAGGGAATATGCTACTATTTAGCACAAAATACAACAACTGTTTTGGGCTAGTAATTTAACCAACACAAAGACAGAAAATTCAAATAAAATTAACTTTCATTGGCAAATGTGAAAAAGATAATAAGGAAATTTTGAACAAGCTATCAAAGGTTTCATCTGGATACTATTGAGAAGACCATAAATAAAGGAAGCAAGAACAGATCACCAACTAAAACCGAGTAGCCTTATAGAGGGTTAGGGGTTGTTTTTTTCAAGGAAAAGAAAGAATTTAATGTCTGAAGTCAAAGTTAGACTCAATCAATACATTCACGGCTCTTGAGAAATTTTGAAAATAGTTTCCTACTTGTAGTGATTTAGGGCGGTCAGGCATGTAAAAAGATCGAATCGGTTGTGAGAAATCAATGACCTCCCCCCCCAAGATTCTCACTGAAATGAAACTTGCCCGATACAATGGGCGTTTTGATAAGGCCAGCAGGAGAAGGATGTTCCAGACTCGAAGAAACAGCATGTGAAATGTAATATCTATTAATTTTTGTGCCATTAGGGTGTGAGACAGAGGCCTGTTGAAAATCTTATCTTAAAACTCCAGAATATCTCTCCCGTGGCAGATTAGCAGCGGTGATACAAAGCAAATAAGCAGAGTTTACGCATGGATGTGATAATCACTCTCCATCTACTGGCGACGTCTGCGGGCTTTTACCTCTCTGCTCAGCAGGTAACTGCAGTGCTACTTCATTGCAGCCTTTCAAATCTCTTGTCAAAACTTCATTTGGACGTAATATGACAAAAAAAATGATAATGGATAAGTTTGCTTATGGTCTGAAACCACCGTTTAACATGAGGATTGCTATTTTCTTATTCTGTCACCACGATGGTCTGTCTTTTGTCGTGCTAAGCACTACAGGTACTGGTCCACGTGGTTGTGTCTACACCAGCAGGTAGGGCAGATGAACAGGAGCAGGTCCGTAGCTGGTGTGGGGGACGTTTCTGGGGCTTTTTACTGCAAAACAGAGCCAGTCTCGTCCCACGGGCTGAATGCCTATTTCCTGATGGCGTGCATTAAGTGTGCTCCTGTGGGGACATTTTCTAGTTTCTTTTCATCTGAGAGGAACCGATTCGTGCAATGTGAGAGTGCTCCACAGTGTGAAACGAGGCGTGATATGGGGGGCAAAGGGGGGTTCACTTCAGTCAGTGCAGAAAGTAGGTACTAGCTTACAGGGTGGAAAGTGCTGGGGCGGTCAGGCCTGGTTTTGCTCAAAAAAGGGAGTGCAGGTTACCCTAATATTGCACAGCCCTTTCCCAACCCTCTTCTCTTCTTCCACTCTCCCCTCCTTTCCAATTTAGAAATTTCAATTTGGGGCTGCATCCTTCCTTGGCTTGCTGCTATGTGCCGGTTGCCAAAATATCTCTCGTAGGGATCTGAAGTGCAACTGAGCTGTTGCAAGGCTGGGGACGAAGCTACGGGACCAGAGGTAGAGCGGACCCCCCAAAAAACTGATTGCTGTGGCTTTGTGCAAGCACTCAGTGATTCCTCCTAAAGGGAAAGCGCATTCCCTCTTCCTCTTGCCTTCCAAGAGCAGTGTTTCAGAGAAAAGCCGAGCAGCTGTGCTTACGGGATCTCACAGAGATTCCTAAAAGCTGATAATAAGGTTTGACAGTCATGTCATAATTGTTAACAATGGTATTGGAGATGTGCCAACAACCTCACGCTCTCTCGCTGCTTCTCTGGGTGAGAAGAATTGCTCTATGGCTGTAAGTCTGCAAACCAAATTTGACATAAAGGGACGTTTCTTACAAGAGGAAATATAAAGCCATGTATTGTATTGTGCCAGATTACACAATAGCCTTGAAGGATAAAGTAATGAAAGAGAAGAGACTACAGTGACACCACATTAATATTTTCTATTTCTGCTCTCCGTGCATTCAAACATATTATGTAGTTAAAGCTTTTAGGAGCCCGATGGAGCAGCCTGGTGTAAAGGTTTGGCAGTGGGCATTTGGTACGGTCCGCTTACTTACAGAGTGATTGATACAAGTTTGCTGATGAGATCTTACCCTCTGAAAATCCATTGCCTGTTCTCTGTTACCAGCATACCGTACAGAGAAAAGTTTCTAAAAGTGTAATTTGGAGCTCCTTGTACTCCTCTCCTGTACAGCTATTTGTCCTGGTTAACATGCACCCAATAATGTAACTGTCAGAATAAATCACAGCAAATGATACTTTTCCGTATGGGTGTCACGAATTTCAAAGCTCAAGGTTCTGGGATTTTTTCAGGCCGATGGAGAGAGCTCGTTCCTTCTGAAATTTGTTGACCCTCAGACAGCCATAACTCTTAGCAACCTTCCCTGTAAAAGGAATCAAAATACAAATCAACACTATAAAAAGTGACATATGAGAACTATGTCCTTTTTGCCTGTATTTGTAATTCCTTTTCAATGGCTCTATTAGA
Organism: Aptenodytes forsteri; assembly: GCF_000699145.1. NCBI lineage: Eukaryota > Metazoa > Chordata > Aves > Sphenisciformes > Spheniscidae > Aptenodytes > Aptenodytes forsteri. The sequence goes on along the minus strand of NW_008795710.1, from coordinate 1,167,397 downwards.
ACTCATATAAGCAAACCCATGCAGATTTCTGCACGATCTGTTAATGATTATAGACTGTTGTTTACCTTATCATGGAAGCTGTCAATAGACCTAGTTAATGATTTTTTTTTTTTTCTTGTCATGCGAATTTTAATTAACACTTTATTAACTCACAATCCAATTCCCTGGAGGTCTCAGTAGAATTCAGGAAGATATATTATGCATATGCTCATTCTTTCTCCTAAATTTAGATAATTTCTGGTCCAGAATTATTACATCAATTTCACAGTACTGCAGATACAACTCTGACAACTCCAATTATCTGTCTACTCCAGAATATAGCAGCCGTAACTTCAAGCCATCATAAAAAAGTTTATTAATTTAGCTCCACTGAGTGCCAACCATTTTACTGCAGTGCAACAGAAAGCTTTCTGCCATGTAAGAGACCTTTGGCTATTTTTCTCTCGGCTTTGCTTTCTAAAAGGACTTTCTAAAATTTGCAAGGATGAATAGTGGGGCCAATTTGGAATCTGCATGGAAGCTTCCCTAAATCCCTGCAAGAACAAACAAGTATTTAAGGCAAGAAGCTGCTATTTTCTGAGCCTCAGAAAAGCGAGGGTTGGCTAGGGACTGCAGCAGCACCATCGCCCTCTTTTTCTCGTAATTTCTAAGGGCTGCGAGTTTGTTTGTTTGTTTACACACTTATTGGTGTGTGCTGTTCCCCCTTGAGCAAGTTTTTGCTGGTAACTCTGATAGCAATAGCTGAATATAAACTTCTAAGTTCACTCTCAACCATATTCTTCCCAAGATTTCTCACAGTCTTAATAGCCTGAACATTGGATCCACCTGACTTTCAGGCAAAATCCGGCACCGATGTTGGTTGAATTCCAACTGCCCGTTGTGCCCCAGGATCGTACAGTCACCTGGGATGCCCGACAGCCTGGCAGGAAGGATCAGACGCGCAGGAAAAAAAGATGCCACCGAACAGGTAGATGCTAGTATCTAATGACCAGCGTATCGTGGAGTCCTCCTCTGTGGAGGAGCTGGGGAGCACCGACCTGAGCTGCTGCAGGTCCAAGCCTGAGTAGGGGGGAGGAAGGGGAGAGGAAGCCACTCGCCCAGGCAAAGCGAGGTACCCACCCCAGGAGAGCAAGCACCAGAGGCAGGGAGAGCTCTCCCGGGGTCAGTCAGTCTGGGACTGTCTGGGATTGTAACACCCGGTTGTATGCAACCGCACCGACGTGCCTGCAGCACGGTTCCCATCCTCCATCTTTCATAGGCCAGAAAATCCCACAGGGATTTCCTCTGGCAGAAAGGCTTGGGTTTGGAATGCAAATAACCTCTTTCAATAGGATTGCTTTGTCCGCAGCAAGAATGTTATTTTTCTATGTTTGGGATAGATTCTGTACTTGCCAAAGTGCTGAAGTAAAACAAAATTCCCTGAGATCATGGGAAGTCTGGCTGCCGCAGCAAAACCAGCTATTAAAACTAAGCAAGCTTTGCAACTCTGATGCCCACTAGTTCTTTCAGATGTAAAGGTTCTGATCCGCTCTTTGAAAATGTTAGTTGTCATGAGTATTATGACACAATTAGACCGATTGCTTGTCATTTTATATTACTGCTGGTCAAATATCTGAAACCTCAAATTCAAAGTCTGTCTTTGAATTACAGAAGGCAGCTGCCAAAACTGGCAGCTTTAATATCGTAACTTCATCAGCTGCGCATCAGCCTACAGCAGATGCCAAGACTGGAGGAAGCACTCCCGCAGAGCCAGGCAGGAACGCTACAGCCAGGGTAGTGCTCTGGGGATCTGCGGATCTCCTGAATACGTCCCGTTGAGGGTGCAGAGCCCTGTATAGCGAATGCTGACAAACTGGGAGCAGGTTTGGTTTTCTTTACTGCTTTGAGAAGTCATGCACAAACCCCCAACAGTCAGTGGAACGGGTGACAAAAATCACTGACCTACATTATCGGCCGAACGGATGGAGGAGGAAAAAAGGCAACTCCTGTGCATCGCTCCCACCGTGGCCAAAACTGGCTTTAGAGAGACACGTACATTGCCCAGGGTAAAGGCCACACTATTTCACTGGAATATCAAACGCATTTTGAGAAGTCAGAAGGTCTTTTTCTGAACTGAAAATGAACCGTTGCAGTTCATGGGCTGTTACTAGTGCAGATGCTCAAGGTTATGAAAGTGTAAAGACAGATTCCCGATCTTTAGGCAAAATACTGGTGACAAGGCAAAATGGAAACTGGAGAAAAAATACAGCTTTTCTCAAGTGTAATAAGGAACCAATGTGAAGTAACTATTTGAAAACTGCTTCAAAGCCACTTAAGTCAATGCGAGTTTTCATTTTCCACTCATTTAGGTAGGCTTTTAATCAGGCCAATAAAGGAGAGGCAAAAATAGACTGATGGAAATTAGAGAGGTATAATCAAAATGTATGTATCCATGTGGAAATGGGACATAAAATGGTCTTTTTACTTTACACAATGTTTAATGTTCATACTTCTGAAGATACTTATTTAGAACAACAATCAGACTTTCATTGGCAGAGAACATAATAATCTAATAGGTTTTGCAGACTTCTATGGAATGCTAACTATAAAATACATCACCTATAAATTAAGGTTCAAAAGGTGACACCGAATCAGAATATTAAATAACAGCAGCTTTCCCTAAGTTGAGTTAACTGTTACAGCAAAATTTATTGCCAATCTGGCTACAACATCTGCACAACTAAAGGACTTGTTAAAGAAAAATGAAACTTGTCTTTCTGCCAAAGTTTGGAGAGGCTTAAACAGAAATTAATATCCGTAAAATCCTGGAACATTTTTGAAAAATTATCTGGCTGGCAATACCTGCTGCTTTTCAGAGAAAAAACAGTGTTTTAAAAGTGCAGCTAAAACTTGCTCCACAGAAATGATGGTGCTTTGATACAATTACTTTCAAATTTTGTTACTGTGGTTAAGGTAAATTTATGCTAATTACGCTTATTTCTAACAAAACAAATCTGATACATTCTCTACAGAAACAGACCATAGGCTCTTGTATTCTCACAAAACGTTGCACATGGTGATGCTAAATATAAGGGATATGGATGATAATGCAAAACCCCATTCTTATGTGCAAGTTCAAGGTGACAATTCAAGATAGCTCTCTCCTTCGGATCATAAATTCTCTCTCCAGTATGTGTTCTGGAGGAACACTGCCAGAGTAGGAATACTACAGTTGAGATGGTCTGCAAATGCACACGTGGTGCCTAAACATTAATAATTTGAAAAATCAACCATGAAAATGTAGAAAGAGATACTGAATTACTGTACGTGCTCTTCTCTCTTGCTGTCTGTGAGGAAAAAATGTGTGTGTGTACATAGCAAAATTGTAATAGTGATTTCTGTGTAGCTATTTCTTTTTCACAGCGTAATTTTCCATATTCCATCTAAAGACAAAAAACTTTGCTGCAAGTCTCAAAGCAAAGGCATAGCCCTTATGAAACCACCTAGATTTTAATTTCAAAACTGACAAAGAGGAAAAATCTAAATTGCACATGAGTCACAGCGGAAGCTACAGCAACAAGACAAACTAATTGTCCTTAATTCTCAACCCAGTGTGAATTTATTCATTTCCTTAATTTATTTATTTTTAAATTAATTTTAAAATAAAAAACCCAAACATTTTTCAGATTTAGAGATTGATATTTGTTGACCACACAAAGTGACCAGCCAAATCCAAAAGTCATTCAAGTAGTGAAAAGATTGGCTAAAAATTTGTGTATATATGATGTCTTAATTTTCACTTCCTAAATTTTCAATGAAATCTCAAAGAAATTGCTCTTTAACCAGCCTGGTTACCTGTTCAAGAAGATACCTGGGCTAGATATGCTTAAAAGTATTTAAAGTCCCATCTTGACATTTAACCACTTGCCCATTTTTTTCAATAAAATATCCAGCCGCTTATAGTTAAACATGCTAATGGCTCTTCTTTTCAAATTCTGGAATCCTCCAGTTACTTTTAATTACTAGATTATAAGAGATTAATAGTACCAAGACATTTAGTCACTTGATGGCACGCTGCTTCTCTTTTTATCACTGAAATTTAATGCCTACAGTTTCTACTATTTGTCATAATAGACCATGGAAAAGAAAATAATCTATACTGTTAAATTTTTAAATCTGAATTCACTATTCTTCTCTCAAGGCGCCTCACAGAGAACCGGGGTCTCTGGGCTGTTTTTCATTAGCCAGCAGGAGGCATGCATTTGATTACCAAGCAACATTAGACTTGCTAAGGGAGATGCCAGAATTCCTGGCTCAGGGTACAATGTCTGCACTGCGTACTCTGTTTAGCTTAAAATTGCAAGGCGCAGAGAAGAGAACGTCAGTTATAAGGGAGCAGCCAACGGTGTGAACTTAGATCCCAGCTGACAGTGCCGGGGGTGGTTAGCTGAGATGCTGAATTCATGACCTAGAAAAATAAACTTTGATTAGCCAGTAGTTGGTGGAGATCCAGAAACCAGGAAGCTGAGCATCCTTTTATTGAATGAAATCATTTCATGGATTGTAAAAGATACAACAAATAGATGGCATGAAGTTCTCCAACAGTGTACAGAGCACTCTTCATTCCTGTTCAATCGAACTGCGAGAAATTCATTCATAGCATTTAAGGATCGTCAGGACTGTGAACAATGATTTCTGTTCATAATGCTTTGGTTGTTATGACACCTTCTGGCTGTGGATTTCAGCTAATTAGCAGTAATTATTTTATTCAGAGCATCTTTAGCTCTGGAGTGACTTCAAATCTTTGAGGCCAGTTGGTTCAACAGTAAAGGTACCACCACCCTATTTTCCTATAAGCACTTCTGCATATGGCAAGATCCAGCTCCCCTGTGCCCATAAGGACTGATGTCTCCGGGACCTTTTCTTCCCGACACGCTGACACAAACAGAACTGAGGGGCTTCGTGGCTCTGGGATTTCAAACTTGCACAGTCCTCCAAGTGCCAGTAAGTCCCTCGTGAGTATTTGATTGCTGCCTTGGGTGGTAATATCCCTGCCTTTAACGTATGTGCCCATTGTGCAGTTGCTGTGGGAACCGTAACTTTGAGGTTTCACGATTTAAAAAAAGAAAGAATTTGTTTATAGACTTTATTTATTTTGCTTATGAATCAACATGTTAACATTGCTGCAATGAAAGAAGAAAGGAAAACAAACTTCTAAACAGAAAGCACAACATCAAACACTGATCTGTTTATTTTTCTCTTCTGCAAAGTTCCCATAACAGGCAAAATCGCAGCAACAGAAAGGGAAAAAATTATAAAACAAGAACCAGACAAAAGAGGAAGAAAGCAAGCTGCAGATAGCTGAGCAGTTGAATTAAGTTGTTGAGATCAAGTTTTACCAGTCATAGATTACAGCGTGCTAGAAGATGCTGTGACACATGGCAGGCTCTTGCTGTGGGGTCCCAGGTAGCTGCCCCAGGCACTTTGAAGCTCACCTAAGGCACTAGGTCAATGCAACAGGCTGCTCAGGTAATCGCAACAGTGGTTTCTAGGTTCATCCGTTGGGTTTTGGGTGGTCACAAAATGGGGGGTCTGGGTTTGCTTGTAGGTTTTAGGCTCATCTGAGCTCCCTTGAGGGGTATGCACTCTGAGGAGCTGACCCAGCACCTCTGTCACAGCCCAGCACTGCCCACACCGACCATGTGAGTGTGTCTGATGTTGGAGGTGGTGCAATTACAGCTTCACCACAGTGCAAGATAAAATCACAGCTATATTATTAAGGAGATAAGAAAAGAGGAGTCATCTCATAGGTGGCCCTATGGGGTGAGTCTGTTACTGGAAGTGAGATCCTTCTGTGGTCAAGCCAGCTGAGTAAAGCACTGTGGTTAATTTACTGAGCCAGGTGACTGCAGAGAAGGATCCAGCATGGTCTCTCTCTATCTCTTAGGGCATGAGCGAAGTTTGGCCAGGCCAGTTTAGCGCTTCCCTCTCAGATGTGCTTTTTCTGCATTTCCACTGCATGAATTACGGCCACAGCAAATGCTTGATTTCAATGAAATGCGAAAGGAAAGGAAACTTCTTTCCCCTCGCGGTTCACAGTGGGCTGGGTGTGCACCAGAGTGAAGGAGCCGGGCAGAGGGCTGGGGAAGCAGCTCTTGGTATGTGGATGAAGTGGCATGAATATGTATGAGACTTTAATGGGCTCACACACGTAACCAAGGTGCCTAAAGACTTAGGCACCCTGGCTAATTGTTGTAACCAATTAAGAAGTTAGAGTCCACTAAGTCCATACTGCCCCATGCAGCTCATTACAAGAGCAAGGAGTGAATTTGTCTGCAAAAGCTGCCTGGAGAAGGGGAGTGTTTGGGGTTCCCAGGCTCAGGGGTAGAGAAGGTCACAGCCAGGCTGGCATCATCCCCTGCTCTCCTTAGTGTAGGAGAGACCCGTGCTGGGGCAGGCAGGGCTTCCCTGGTGCCCGGGGGTTGGCTGGCATTGCTCTTGGTCCTGATTGTTTTATGCAGCAGTCCGAGCAATGCTGGACCCTGGCTCTCAGAGTCTAATTCACTTTTCTCATGTTTAATGCAGGTGTCACGGCAGCGTTCACTGTGAGTGCCCAGGAGATGACTGGTGGTCCAAGCCGCCACTTTGCGCTAGCACAGAGCACATTAGACCTGGCAGCTGCCAATTATTTGTGGCATTTGAACAGACGTCCCTCTTCTCCACCTGTCCCTCTTCTCCACCTTTCCTGAACATGGGCTTGCTGGGTTTTTAACTGCACAGCTACAGCGGTTTTCTGTGCCTCCTCTTCCTGTTTTATCCCCTTCAACTTTTTTTGACTTCAGTTAAAACTTTCCCTATAGTTTCATGCAAACCATAATAAAGTTGTACATCTGCAGCATTTCTATCCATCCTGCATGAGTTTTGTGGCAGAGTTTGTGGGTACCAGTGGCATGTTGTAGTTGTCGCTCCCCCCCCCCATTTAAAATCCCTTTATCTGCCTCTTTGGTTTTGTTTCCTTCTGCCTAGTCCTCCCGTTTTCTCCTCTGGGCCCTTCTCCTTTGCTTTACCCGCCCGTACTGCTGCGTCTTTCCCTTTGAGCACATTTGAACTCCATGGCAATGGAACTGGGTTTGTCTCTGAGATAATCATGTGATACATAAAAAAAATATTCTGCTTTCCACTGATTCAGCAAAGATACATAGTAGATTTTTAACCTGGGGAATATTAAAGGATTTTTTTTTTTTTGGTCCAAAAAAGAAAGATTTTGCCATAAAGCTAAATATGTTTGAAACACAGCAATTCAAAGCAATAGTCACGCCTGAGATACTAATACTTACTTTTATTGTAACACAGTTCTGTGCAGAGAAGTTGGCAGAAAGAATTGTGTTGTAAGCACGAGAGTCTATCCTCCGCTTTCATGTATGACTACAGCTCATTTTGGTGGCGTCGTTTTCTCTGGCAATGAAGCACTTAATAGTGGACTGAGATTTCTGAAAGACTGACCCCACGCTATTCGTACCTACCTCATTTCCAGATGCAGTTACTTACAAATAAAGCCAGTTATCAGGTACATCATGACTTAATTCTGTGATTAATGATTTTGCTTCCGCTGAAAATAAAATCCCCTTCCACTACAGAGGGACAGTGTTGGGAGCCAAAGGAAGGGGCAAGAGTATGCTGGCCTCTTCATCTGCTGATTATTAAGTTTTCTGGAAGGAAATTATTTTTCTTCTTCTCTGATCAATGTAGTCTTGCATCCATTTAATCTGTAGTCTGTAGCTACCACATTTTATAAAAGGTGAAAAATGGGGAACCCGAAATGTTCCTACTAGGCTAAAAGAAAAGTGTGGAGCTGACTTTCAGTCTGTCACTATTCTCCACATGGATGCTACAGCTATTTTAGATAAGAACGTTATTGCCGCTGTGTTGAATGGATTTTATAGGATGGTATAAATATGTCAATTAGTATTTCAATTAGCATCCGTGACTAATCCTGCCCACGCTGGGAAGTTGCAGTATGCAAGTTTCTTACCAAAGGGTATGTTTTTGTTTCTTTGTTATTCAAGTGTAATGCCAGTTGACAACTTCAATAGTGGGGGATAGGACAGAAAATTATAAGCTTTCTTTTTAATGGAAGGTGAAGGATTGGCTAGAAGCATTTCAGCAGAGGGTGAGGTCTTAATTCTCCTGTATTATATGAAATTCTATATTCTACTTCACATTATGCATCAACTCCTACAGACTTTCTTTTAAATAGTTGAATGCTCCAAAGTTTCTATGAACTTTGTAAGGGATTTTGTCATACAGCTATGTTCTCACACTCTCTAGCTGATAGTATAGCTCCTTAAAGGTCTCATAAAAATAAAGTTATTCTTAACTGTGTTAATATACCATCCAAACCATCATGTTCATCTATGGCAAGATGAATACTGCCTTAACAGTGCAATCTGTACTTTTTATATAAAAAAATAAATCTGTAAGCAATTAATGTGCTAAGATTTAATGTTGAAAATAATCTAGCCTTCAAATGTGACTAAAGCATACTACAAAAAAATAAGCCCAACAAAAAATTGATTTTGGCACTCTGTTTTGATACAACATCTGGAAGTAAGGTATTTCTTTCTCTTTTTTCATTATTTCCTTTATGCCAGTAGAGGGCACAACTCTTTAAATCACATTCATTTCATACACAGCGTGCCATAATAAAGGCGATTTAAAAATTCATAGGAAAAAAAAATTTACATCTATTTCCAATAATGAACATTTTGTGGACCTTGACTGCATTATCCAGGAACTGCTAATAGCAAAGAGAAGGCTATTTCAATGATTTTGCATTCCAGAACTGCAAGAGTGTTTGAGTGTTTCTGTAGAGTTCACTATCAGAAAGCACTATTTTGGGCAATAGGATTAAGGGAACAACAGATAAAGAGATGGTAGTGCATGATTAGAATAAAACCAATATTAATGTAAAATCAAAAAACATTAATTAGCTGCTTTTAAATAATAGGAATTGGAAGGCTGGGGATTTTTTAATTTAAATTTTATATATAAACTTGGTAAACTTGATGTAAAAAAACACCTCTGCAATGGGAAACCAAATCTTGGGGTAATTTTTCATTGTATTACTCCATCTGACATCCATGTAATGGGAATGAGAGAGGACTCAGTATAAACCACGGGCTTGAAAATGACAAAACAACAGTTCTACTTTTCATGCATATCTTATGATAGTTTCATTCCAGTGTTTATTTCTGGAAAGGCTTTGAAAAAGCCTCAATTCAATAGATTAATAGCTTACCTGAAATTGTAAAGGAAAAATTAGTTAACAGAAAGAGCATCCAGTAGGACAAAGTTTAACAAAATACAGGAAAAAACAGTAACTTATTTTCTTCCACTTTCTGATCAACGTCTGTAAATTTTTGAAGTTAGCTATGTGCAAGATTTCAGTGAGTAGAAAACCTAATATTGGATTTATTCTAACCCTTTCCACTTTCTGACCGATGTCTGTAAATTTTTGAAGATAGCTATGTGCAAGATTTCAGTGAGTGGAAAACCTAATATTGGATTTATTCTAACCCTGAAGTTAGAGATGTTATCTTCCAGCCAACCAGCACATTGCTGTCAAAAAAACTTTGACAAAATTATTGAAGAATGCAGGAAACTGCCAGCCATGGATAGAATCATTGTTTGTGATAAGGTCACAAGAAGGATCAACGTAGCTAAAAGTATCAAGACCCCACCAAACCATCCTAAGGAAGGTTCTGGCTGAATCATTCAGCGTGATGCCAGGAACTGAGCCAGAGACCCTTGGCCTCTGCAGTGAGCTTAGAAGGGATAATAAGAATAATATATAGGTGGAGAGTGAGTAATGCATGTACTAGAAAAGAGCTAGCTTTAGCAAGCACTGTGCAAACTTTTCAAAGTAATTTTTGAGTTTGTGAACCTTTTCCTTTCACAATTTAAAAATGATTCCTTTTGTCTTGTCACTCATTTTTGCTCATGTGCCGCAGATGAAGAGCAGATTTCCTAGTGCATGCAGTTACTTTTACAATATTCTGTGTAGCTGATTGAGCAGCAGGGTAAGTTAGAGTTAGCAATAGCATCCTTAACAAATGTGAGTTCTGACATCTCCAAATTCCCTCAATCTTCAGATGTCTTTACAAGATAGACCTACAATGACTTTCCAAATGTTAGCTTGAAAACAGTAAGAAACAGCCGTCTGGGCATCTCTTCCCACCTGGAAATGCTTTTTAAGAGCACAGTGACTGGCTTAAGCAGCGGGGTAGTCAGCCCTCCAGCCCCTCAGGATCAGCAGAGCATCCTCCTCTACCAGCTCTACCACCTCTACCAGACCCTGGGAAATGGGGACCAGCTGGGAAGATGAAGGAACAGTCAAGAAATGGCTTTATTCAGAGAGTCATGGACTATGGGAATGGTCTCCCTGTATCTGAAAGCAGCTCTCTGCTTACAGAGAGGATCTTGTCCAATTTATAAGAATTGTTCCTTTAGATTCAAGCCATAAAATCCCACGTGCCCTGCAAGAGTGGTAGGATTTTCTCCTTAAACAGACATAATGGCTTACATCCAATCTACAGCCCTTTTTACTATTCCATAACATTCACCTTATAGAAGTTTTCGTTTGAAACTAATACAATTGTAAAGCATTGAAAGTAAAGCAACTGGCAATTAAAAAAAAAAAAGAAAAAAAAGAGGTAACTGTGCTAATTCATAGAATCATAGAATCATAGAATAGTTTGGGTTGGAAGGGACCTCTAAAGGTCATCTAGTCCAACCCCCCTGCCCTGGGCAGGGACATCAAATGGCCTCAGGTTGCGCCAGGGGAGGTTTAGGTTGGACATGAGGAAAAATTTCTTTACTGGAAGAGTGGTTAAACATTGGAACAG
>NW_008795710.1:1149321-1155635 GCF_000699145.1 Aptenodytes forsteri | reverse complement strand
CATGTCAACCACACCACTCAGCTTGGTGTCATCTGCACACTTGCTGAGGGTGCACTCGATCCCACTGTCTATGTCACTGATGAAGATATTAAACAGTACTGGTCCCAATACGGACCCCTGCGGGACGCCACTCGTCGCCAACCTCCATCTGGACATTGAGCCGTTGACTCAATTAAAGAGTGTGACCTCCATTTGTATTTGGAGTTGTGTTAGTTGGATGGCAACGCCACCCTTAAGGATTTCCAACACAATTCCCATAAGTTAGCGGGGGTGGGACTGGTGGTGAATATTAGCGACTTGAATGCTCTCAGACTCTTCCTTTTTATTTTAGAATTTTCTAAAGATTTTTAAATTTGCTTTCAATATGTTAAGGTCCACAACTGCCCTCATGTTGAGATGCAATAACATCTTGGTTGGAGGTCACTGACATACTGTTTTCCTTATTGTTTCTGTTCAAAGTGCATTTGCACAGGGTCATTTGTATTCATTACAGATGCAGAGTTTTCCCATCAGGGTATTTATAGATCTCAGAATTATTAGTACTTGATTTAGGAAAGTATTCTTAACCTAGACAGGAATTAAAGCATATGTTTTCATAGAGACAAACTTACATACTGGCTGAACTATTTCACCAAATGGAAGCTCTTGGGGCACTTTTTGTCTTGTTTATCTTTCAGGTATGCTGCTTTTCATTTTGTTTCTTCATAGGTCAGTGTTATTTATGCTCATTGTTTTATCTGGCTGCATCTGATCCTGCTGACAAAGTTTAAGATTAAATGCATTTACCTTTTTTTTTTCCCTCAGACACGTTTGGGATGCCTGAGCTAACTCATGAATGAAACTGCATGATATTAAAACCTCAACCTACTTCATCACGTTAAAATATAAAATGTCAGATGATTTTTAAAGTTCTACATACAGAACTACATCGCTGGAGCACCACTCCATGGATGCATGGAGGATGCCACGTAAGAAATACTAGCTGATGGCCCATATGATGAAGACAGTTCCTAATACCTGTGTGTCATGACTGCCATGAATTTCCCAGCTAGAGCTGAAAGCTTTGGAGATGACTAAAACCCAGCATCACATTTGGAAACAAATATTGTACCATTACAGAAATAACTTTGAATATATGGATTTTTCTAAGTTCTTTTGAGTAGAATGAAAAATCACTGTCACGCTAAGAAGGGAAGGAGGAGTGGCCTGCTCTTTCCTCCACTCCCCCCCGGCATGGTAGTGACAGCGATCACATTTCAGAGTGCTATAAAGGAGTATTTCTTTGCCGGTCAAAAATTTACTAACCGCATCTTTACTGGCAACAGCTGCCTATGCTTTGGTTTCTGTCTTCCAGCCCTTAACAGCAAACTGACAGTCATGCTTTGGATGCATTTACCCTCTGGGAGTTCACCTCTTCAAAAGTCAGTTTGAGCCCAGGAGGGGAGTCGTTTCTCATCCCGAGAGAGCTCTCATGCCATGTAAGAGCTCCTTGGTGCTCTAAACAAAATACCTCATTTCTCTAATAAACTAAGCTGAATTTTTGGTGGAATTAAAACCTCTAATCTAGAAAATGTTCTATGTTTAGTAAACTGTTGAAAAGTAGATCAGGCAATTTGTTTGAACAAAGGATAGCAGGGGTGGTGGGAATAGAATTCTGTATTTAATTCTGTTTGATTAGGAAAGTTACACAGCCTGTCATTTAACTTTTAGGACAGCCATAAAATGTCTTTGCCTTCTGCTGAATTGCTAGCCAGGCCCCCAGGCATCAGGGTTGTTTCTGCAACACTCCAGCTCAAGGTTGCCAGTTAATAGGTAAGGATAAGGACCGATCCATTGCATTTTAATAGATATGACAAAATCAGGCAGAAGTACTGCAAAAATGACTTGATATATATGGAAGTAATCATATTTTAATGCCTAGTAGCTGCAGATGTTCAGATTACTATAATGCTATTAAAGTGAGTATCTATTAATACACAAACATTTCAATGACACACAAAAACAGAGCCAAACGAAAACCCAAAATAAAACCAAAACTAAAATTGCCTGTTTATTGGAATTAGCCTTCAATCACTTATTCATTTCTAACAGGCGAAAGGCTGTACATCTGAAAATATCATGCTCCCACTCTGTTCTCCCTCACATAGTTCATAGATTGCTTTTATGCTTCCATCTACCTGTATGTGAAATCATTTCACCATTTTAATTTTCTCTCTCTGTGATTTCAAGATATTGTATATCAGTTTGCACTCACTGGGCACTTAACCTTCCTATTATAATTTTCTTTCTGTATCATGCTCTCCAGTACAATTGCACATAATTCACTTTTATCAGTTTTGTATTAGTCACTGTGGTCTGATCTAGGTCCTGCCTGCATTAAGGAAATTTGCATCCATGTAACAACATCGCTGTGGTTATTACACCAGCGTAAACCTTTAATGCATATAGTCTGTGTCAGGGCAAAGTGAGGCTTTCAGTGCTGCAGTTTAATCCAGTCGCATAATTAATTTTCCTGGTACAGACAGGGTCTCTCATTAGCCTCCCCCTCCCGGTCCTTCCCTCCTGCTGCTCCAAACACCAGTTACACTCTCCATTTATTAGCACAAGCAGGAGCTCATGGAGACAATGAAATGGAAATTTTAAGATGCTGGTGATTTAATCGATCACATTTGATGCCAAAAGAAGTGTTACCACTGACTTCAGTGAAATTGGACTAGACTGTTGCTGGATGCTTCTAAAAACACCATCCTTTTTAATATAAGGCCTCCTACGCCTACGGAGAGCAGGATTATACAAAATGGTGACAAAATACAGATGGCCACGAGGAGCATGTCTGATATCGGTCTTAGTGTTGGGAACATCACTGTGTGAGATGACTGTGGACCAAGCACAAGAGATAGTCTTCCCCCCCCCCCCCCCCCGCCACAACAGGGAGTCTCCCTGTGCTTTGAAGAACTGGCATGCTATCTTGTGATATGCATATTCAAAATACCATCTAGTTACCACAGTTGACCTCGGTCTTGAAAGAAATGCATAAGCTATTAACCATGCCTGCAGATCAAGGCCTCAGATAAGTTGATACCGATGTTGGCTTAAGGAGGGAAGCATGTCTTAAAAATTAGAAAGATTAAATTTACATTTAACGCTTACCTTGAAATAAGACTCCCATAAGTATTACTGGAAAAAAAGTAGATTTTCTACTCATTTAACTGCATCCAAAGCACCATTTATTTTGTCCATATATTTTCATCATTGACATTATTATGCCTGAAAGTGTGATTGGAAAAAGTGGGCTACTATAACCCTTGCACACAGAAAGGCAGAAACCTAAATTTTCAACTGTTTTTTTTATTTTTAATATTCTACTGTCTAGTGGCTATTTCAGATTAAATTCATTGATTTAACTACCTCCAAAGAAACTGATAGCAGTGATTGTCAGTGGTAAGACCAGACTAATGGTCCATCGAGTCCCATTGACTATATCCCATTTTGTCAAAGTCCTAGAGGTCTTTTGCAAAACAAGTTCAATTTAAGCTTGAGGTGAGTTAGTTGGTATTTCTGCCAGTGGTAAGAGAAAGTCTTCAAATGCTAAAGCATCTAGGAGACAAGCGATGATTGATTTTTCTGGAGGAAATTATGGTGGATCTGAGTCTACTTGTTACTGGTGGCTAAATTCCCCGCTAAAATTTGAAAAAACAAGGTTTGTCAAAGCAGACAGTGACAACAGCAGTGCACAAAACGGTTATATAGGCAATCCATGTGCTGAAAACATGAACATGGCAAGAGAACTAGTACTTGAAAGTAGACATAGCAACTATGGCAGCTGGCAGAGAGCGGTGAGGGGGGTGTAGTTAATGGGAGCAAGCACTCAGTTGATAGTTTAGGTCTACACCAGCTGGCATCAGGATGAACAGGGTTAAGTTGGGTCTTCCAACCAAATTATTTATTAATTGGGAAGTTTAAATATCATATTAATTTACCTGCTTACACCCATGCTCATAAATTAAAGTGGGTTTTTCTTCCACTTTAATCCTTAGGAAGCATTAATTAGACAACACTAGAGTAGAAGCATCCCTGTTCTTCTCATATAATTTCTGAGACGTGTTGACAGCAATGTTTGAATGACAAGTGGAGATGAAAAAAATCATTAAGCTGGAAGTAATGTGAGACTTGCAATTAAGTTATTATTGAACACGTATATTACAGCTGGTCCAGAAGCCCCAGATGGCAGAAGGGCATCATAGTATCAGGTACGGTGTGAAAACATGCCATCTAGCCTCAGAGAATGTACCGTCTACGAATTGATTATCTTCAGTAAGTACACGGTGATACCGCATGTTTGCTCTGCTTTCTGAAATGAGTAAGGAAAAGCACTTACAAAACCACTATTTCTACATGCCTGGGTTGCTATAAAATACGTGAGGGAAAGAGTGCTTTTTGTCCCTTTTTACTCGTCATCCCAAAGGTTAGAGTCATCTTTTTGACCCCACAATCTCAGAAAGTGCCTCTCTGACAAACTTAAAAACCCCTACATCTTTTATATGGTGTCACTTGAAACCTATGTTAGGAATTTGAAGTCCTCGACTTAACTGAAACTGAAAAAATATATTAGTTGGCCAAAGTAGTCAAAATGTGGGGCTGGGCTGGAGGTGATCAAGGACATCAGGGAAGGCAAACTGCAGAATACATTTTCAAAGTTTTAGCAGCTCCTGTGGTCGGTCAAACATAAACATACCTTCTCATGCTGGTCTTGCACAGCTAAAGCTAATACTTCCAAGTGGAGAACTATGCCATAGGTCCATGACCTTGTCAGCTCTCATAAGCCCAAGTAAATCGGGCGTAGCGAATATGTGAACGGCAGACGTCTGAGGAAGCCAAATCTGCATTTCGGGCTTTGCTCCTGGGTCCGTGCTCAGTCAATGCCCCGCAGAGGTGTCCACAGCCACCGTGCTCCTACCTGTGCTAGAGTTTGCTGTAAAACTAAGGCTTGACCCTAGTCCTATCATAAGACTCTGTGTAATAATAACAAAAAGTTAATATTATCTTCTAGGCAAAAGCCCAAAGCGGAGTTTTAGAGATGTGATGGAGTTACCATACTGTGATACATCAGCTGAGCTACAGTAACAGACTGCGTGCACGCTCCTGCTCCATGCCAAAGCTGAGCTGAACCATGTTAGTATGAATCTCAGCGCTCAGCCCATGAACGGTAACTCGCTAAATCACAGTTATTCTATCATCTCTATGAGTTCTATGTGGTCATACTCTGCCAATTAAAAATGCATCTTGTTTTTCTGCGAAAATTTGTTTTTTGACATCCCTTCCTCAGACCAGTGCCACATTTCATTACAGAAGTGACTACATTTCAGTGCTGGACGTTCCTTAATTACAGGCTCGCACATGCATAGAAAAGTAAAGATGGTCTCTTCAGGTCAGGGCTCCTACACTAAGTCTGGGTCAACAGATGCTGTGTCGAGTTTCTACTAGTCCCCAGAGGAGATGTCACCCTTTCCCAGTCAGCACTTTCAATAATTCACCGCAAAAACAGACAGAAAGGGAAACAGAGGTGGCAGCAACTTAAATCTTACTCGTTGAAGAAGCAAACTGTTTTCTTCTTGTCCTTCCACCCGATGCCCGGAGTGCAATGCATCACCACCCGCCCAGGAGTCCTCTGTGCAGCAGAGGACAGTCACCGAGTCCTTCCCTTCTCTTGCATCAACAGCTTCACTGTGGCTGCAAACCGAATCCATCCTTGTTGTAATTCACGACTTCCACTGAGGCAGAGCAGACTAATGTGCACTTTATTATAATGTGTACTTCGCTGTGCTTTGGGATCCTGAAAGATAACAGAGGTTTCAGGAAACTTATTGCTATTTGTTATATAAC
This sequence comes from Aptenodytes forsteri, assembly GCF_000699145.1. Lineage (NCBI taxonomy): Eukaryota > Metazoa > Chordata > Aves > Sphenisciformes > Spheniscidae > Aptenodytes > Aptenodytes forsteri. The sequence goes on along the minus strand of NW_008795710.1, from coordinate 1,149,752 downwards.
CTGCTAACAAAAGGGACTTATAAGAATTCTGCTCAGGCTTAATTACAGCAACACAGCTGTAATACTGTGATCAGCTGGAGCCAGATTCAATAAAATCTCCATCCGGCTCCTGTACAGAGACCTACGTGAACCTGATTCTTTTCCTGGGCTTCCAGCCCAGAAATTAGATGGAGTTTTTATTTAAGCTCTTACGTGTCAACTTTCTTCGTCAACACCCAGCTCGCTCAGCCTAAGCAGGAAGGCGCAGCCCGGCACGGCACCCCCTCGCTGCAGGAGCACGTTTTACCCGCTTTTCCCCCTCCCGTCCCAGGTAGCGCGGGGAGTTCACGCCGCCCCGGGTAAATTCCAGCGGAGCCTTCCCTGGCTCTCAGTGAACCCCCCGCCTTCTCCCTCCGCTCCCCGGCGCCGCCGGCCCCCGCGGCCTTCCCCGC
>NW_008795710.1:1102830-1148251 GCF_000699145.1 Aptenodytes forsteri | reverse complement strand
TGTTGAAAATCTGAATGTTCCTGTGCTTTTCTTGTTTGTTTGTTTTCCCCACGAAAATTGTTTTAAGTGAATCTGGAGTTACTCAAGTTCTAAATCTGTGCTTCTCTGGCTTTGCTTTTAATTGCGTACTAATAATTGTCCCAAATTCAAGAACGTGAGTATATGAGCTTTTTCTCCTCTCTGTGTCTCTCTGATGTCGGTGGGAATGCTAGCATGTTGGTTTACAAACAACAACGCCGCACCGCTCCAGTGAAGGCTTTTTGAAAAGCTTTTTATTTTTCCTCTCGAATAATGGCTTTGCTCTTTCTGTGCATCATTCGGGACCATTCCATTTCCACTGAATTCTGACAAAACCAGAACTTTCCCATCAGACATAGGGAAGAGAGATTGAGCTGGACACGAAGTTTCAGTGGTATCTCACTCGGTGTAGTCAGCGGTAACATGGCTCGGCACAGCTGATGGCTCTGCTCTCCCTCTGTTCCTGTAGCTCTCTGCAATAGCCTTTCTGCAGGTTTTGTCTGCTCTGGTGTTCGTTCTTTAGTGATTTGCCGCCTCTTTTGGAACTTTTTGATTTTTTTTTTTATTTATGATTCATACCTTATTGGGCATGAGCTGCTGATGTCCCCAGTATCACTGTGTGACCTTGCTGCCAATTAAGTATGGTGCCTGGCTGTGATTAACCTACATCCAAGCACCATTTTGTTGTACGCGTCGGAGAGAGATCAGTCCATTTCTGATGTGAAATGATCCAGCAATAGCCTTGGGTGCTAACTGGTTAGTCATGATTACCTTACTGATGACATTGACACACACACAAGATCAGTAGCATACTGATTTTTAGCTGTCCTCAAAGTGCTTGTTTTATACAAGAGGAAATAATGTCTATTTTCATTATGAGTGCAAAAATATAAAAATCAAGACCTTATGAAGGACAGGCAAACTCTCCAAACTATCGACTGCGGTATTTTGCAAGAGAAACTTGCACTGTAGCTCAAGCTGCATGCCAAGTTTGTTCAGTGATATAATTTGTACATAACTTCCCATATACATTAAAAAATTATTAAGATTAATAATGGAAATGCTGAACTAACTTTTAAGCATTGAAAGAGTATTGCTACTCCATGTGGAATTATTCCAGAAAGTTATTTATTATGCAAGAGACTTTCCATAGCAATCTGGCAAACGAATTTGTGAAAACATTTGAGGAAAATGGTTTAGTGAACATGTATAATTCTTACTAAAAATGCTGCCAACTTGATGTTGGGGCTGCAATTTAAAGGCATGTTGATGCCCTGCGATTCTTCCCTGTGCCGTGAGCTCTCTATCCTGCTACACGGGCACTTCTCTTGCTCATCAGGGCACCTACAGGCTTTATAGTATTTTTACTTCTCTGTATTAGTCTTAGCGTTGCCTTGTACTGGGAGTGAACTACAGGCTCTGAGCTGAAAGCGTTGGTGTTTTCTGCGTGTGCTAAAGCAGTGGGAGGTGCCACTCGGGTCCCTGTTGTCAGAGCAGAGAATCTGCAAGTTGGCGCTGGCATTTGCTACAGGATTTTTCCAGAGTTGGTTTTGCGGACGGTTGCTTAATGACTAGAACATCAGGTAGGGGTTGCCTAATTAATCTGCAGCTTGGTACCTTTTGTGTTAAGGGAGGTAATACTACCAGATTTTTTGAGAAAGCCTGCGGGGTTCGGAGCCGCTGCGGAGCGGCAGCAAGCTCTGGCCCTGCATGTAACTCCTGTAGCTCTGGCAGTCATTCAGCTCCGATGCCAGTGACCTTAGTTAGGGTCTTGCACAGAAATCCGTGCTTGTATCCAGTTGGCTGCACGCTTTGCAAATCCCTGGGCTTGGGGACTTATGGATGTGTGAGTTACGGACCTACCAAAACAACTTGTTCTTTAAATTCCTAAAGGGCAAGTCACTGTAGCTATGTAGTGATGCCATATTTTCGTGCTACTTTTCTGTAATGTTTGTATTGAAGTTTCCTCCCACAAATAAACATTGGCAACCACTTGTGCAGGGGGGGATGGTTTGGAGGTGTGGTTTTGTTTTTTTGTTTTTGAGCAAGGCTCACTGTCTTTCATTTTGTGCTGCTTCTTTATGTTCTTGTGGTATTGTAATGGGAGATTTCTGCAAATAGGTTCAATCTTTTTACTTTTCTTCCTGGAAGAGACTGATTCTCACAAGTGATATAAACCAATGGTTTTATATGAATGTAAGTGATTGTCAGGGTTTACTTTGATGCTAGAAGACGCATATTAACTGCAATCTGAAAACAAGATTTTTTTCACTCATGGTGAAAAGTGGCACGGTGGTGTGGTGCTGAGGAGCCGGCAAGCCTACAGAGAGAGAGGAGAAGTTATTAGTGATGAGGAATGACTGTGGCTGGTGGTGAGTATCCTTCCTGAGTATAAAGAAGGCTTTGGATGACTTGAGAAATAATTACAAGATGGGGCTTGATTTACTAGGAAGTGCAAGGAAAATGGGAAGTCTGTTCATCTGTAAGTTAGTTTTTGTGTGTATTAGCTTTCGTCCTTCTTGGTACTGCCTTTGGCAGCTAGATCTGTCTTGTTCTAATATCAAATATGTAACCTTCCAGTTCATATTTGGAAACTAGTGAACACTAGATTATAGTGACCTGAGATGGATGCATGCAGTAAAGTTGAACGCTACTGAAGTTACAAGTGATGGGAAATTACTTATTCAAGGGACTTCTTTGATGAATGCATCGCTTAAGCTCATGTTGTACGTGGGTGATGTCAAGATAGATTAAATGGGAAGATACTTTGAAACCAACTTTTGTGTAAAGAAGTTTAGAAACTTTCTGTTTTGGTTCTTCAAAACTGAATGTGCCACAGAAACTGTCTCTGGAAATGGAAGAGCAGAAGACTTGCTTTGATGCCCATGCTCTGAAATGGTCGCTCTGTTGCTGCTATCCTTAACAAAACATATCTGCAGTGACACTAAGTCCTTTCCCAAGTCTCTTTTTGGGGTGGTGGTGGTTTCTGGTGGGGTTTTTTTGTTTTGCAGCTCTACAGCTTGTTTCCCTCGGAGGCAGCCTTTTTCAGCCAAACCAGGGAAAGATCAGTCAGTGATTATCCCAATTAAAATGCAGAAACACGAAGTTGATAGAGCTGCAGTCTTCTTATGCTAACATCTCCACATTTGATTTAGTGAAGCTATTTAGAGTCATAGCCCTAACTTCTTAATGTAGATTTGAATATGCACATTTTATAGCATGTGGTGCAGGAGAATGCATTAGAGGAAAAAATTAAAGACTCATCAGTGACACCTTGTAATGTGCCTTAACTTCTCCCAAGTAACAAGCGATAGGACAAGAGGAAATGGCCTCAAGTTGTGCCAGGGGAGGTTTAGATTGGATGTAAGGAAAAATTTCTTTACTGGAAGAGTGGTTAAACCTTGGAACAGGCTGCCCAGGGAAGTGGTTGAGTCCCCATCCCTGGAGGTATTTAAAAGACGAGTAGATGAGGCGCTTAGGGACATGGTTTAGTGGGTGGTGGTGTTGGGTCGACGGTTGGACTCGATGATCTTAGAGGTCTTTTCCAACCTCAATGATTCTATGATTAACATAGGAAAGGATTAGGTAAAGGCTGCAGCTTTGCATGAACTGAGGGGTACTTTCCTATTTACAGGTACTGATTCAGTGCTCAAAAGGCCACGTTGTTCTCGTGTCCATTAGGACAGATTAAAAACAGACCAAAGTTGATGTTTTTTTAAATGAAAGTGTGTCCAGGAGGGTACTGTTTGCATAACAAAAATGGGGGGGGATGACACACCAAACCCTTTGATGGCAGTCAACTTAAATTTACTATACATAGGTTGGGGTTTTTTTTCTAGTGTGCTAATACAAAGAAAAGAGGGGCTAATACAGAATGAAGGGAAGTGGCAGGAGTTCAAAAAATCTTACGGATTCTCAGTCTCGTACTTGGTTGAATGAAGAGAGAAGGTGGTGGGCAGCTGGTGAAATAATGCATAGTTGGTCTTTTTTTGTGTGTCAAGCTAAAATATGCATGTTAAAATTTGGTCTGAGAAAAGATAAATTAAAATACAGCTCATAACGTATATAGCATTGACTTTATTTGAAAGAGCAGTTAGTTTTATACTCTTAAAGTTTCACTTTTTAAATGTAATAAAATGTAATATTATTCCTTAAATTCAATAATACTTTCATTTTTGCATAGCTGATGTGGGATTTTTTCCCAACCTTTAACTTTTAAGTATTTTTCTCTTGAAAAAATATATCTTTATCAATGTAAAGAATAATTAACTGGCAGATTTGCTGCATTTCCAGCTGAGTGAAACAGCAGTCAGAGCTACTGAAGCTGTGCTCAGCCCTGAACAATCACATCTGCAGCCTACTTGTGCTCTCCTGGAGAAACTTACCTAGTGAGAATGGACAGTATTTGAAACCAGGGCATGTATTTTAGTATTTTGTTAATCCTGATTGCACACAGGAGAAACTTCGTCGGTGTTCGCAGTGTTTGACTGCGAGTCATGAAGCATTTAAAATACGTACTGCAGAGCTACCCATATGGTGAGCCCCCAGAAAATGAGACACAGCTTCGAGCAAGTGCTTCAGATAATAGGAAGAGAAAACCACGGATGACCAGACTTGTCTGGGAGGTTCTTATTGATCAGTCAGTTATTGGGTGTTGAGAAATAGAAGAATAAACCTCAGGTGTTTTCCATGAGAGAGTTGTACTGCTAACTCGCACCCCAATGCACCAAGCTCAGGCAAGTATTTCTCCTAACTGCTTTGCACTGAGGTACTCTCACAGCAATAGGTTAGACTTACTTATTTCCAATATTTAAAGGAAAAAAAAAGTTATTGTCAGAGAGACTAATTCCAGCTAGTCAGGCTGACACGGTTATGAAGAGCATGCTTTGAAATTTAACAGTTGGCCGAATTGTCTTTTTTTTTTTTTCCTGAGCTGTTATCTGCTTTATTTCTTGTGTATGGAAGTCTTGTCGCTGAACCTAAACACTGGGGTGGGGAACCAAAAAACAACCAATCAAATAAAAACCCCCCAAAAACTGGTGTCTCAACATCAGATCACTTACTGTGCAATGCTAATATGACTTTAGTTGTGTATGTATACAGATGGGTGAAGCAACAATGCAAAGATGCAGTGGAAGTTGTTTTCATTTAAAGGCTCATTCCTTCTGGTGCGCTGCTGTGATGGGCAGAGGGCAGGCATGAAGGTCTCTGTAATACAGTGCATATTATTTAAATTTCTGACCTGCAGTTTGAGGGGGAAACACGTATTATGATAAGGAGTTCATAAGTGTGAGCATGAAGTAGCTTATAAAAATCTTTGTGCAAGTGAAATCTGACTTAGAAGACGGTGCCACCGACCTCCCTGTTGTCCCGGGGGCCTGTGTGCTGTCTAATACGTTGCAATTCCAACAGCTGAGGTTGGAGTAAGACTCCTACGCTGTACCTCCGACCCCAGGTGTGTGTCTGGTGCTGGCAGGTGTCCCTCTGCTTTTCTGATTGAAGCTTATCTGCAGCAAAAGTCCAGAATGATTAAACTGGCCCAGCTGTTACAAAGTAGTTCCTCCATGCTGTGTTTAAATGAAGCATTTTTTTTACCCTAGTAAGTCACTTGCGTAGCACAGTGGCCAGGGAAGCTGTGAAGTCAAGACCTGTTCTGCTCGAGTGAGGTCTGGTGGACACAGCACAAGAAGCACCAGAGGCATCGGATATGGGCAGGAGTTTCGTATCTATTGCTATAGATCTATTCCTATATGCTGTTTCTTTGGTTTTGAGATGTATAGTTGAGGAAGGACATGCTTGTACGTTCAATTGTAATGGAGAAGTGAGAAATCTTGAGTTTTACTGTAGTTTTAAAACAGTAGTTTGAGCTTCATTGAAAATTCATGGTTAAATCCAGATTACTTTGCCATTTACATTTTAATCCAAGCAGCAGTGGGCCACCCTGCATTAATTATTTTAGAAAATGCTCCTCTCCCTATTCCTGGGGTTTTGTTTTTTTTTGGTGTATTGACTCACTTTAAAAAAACAAAAACAAACCACCATACTGTTTCTCTAACTCTGCTGAAATCACAGTGCCATGTTTGTCATTTGGGGAATGTGTTTCAGTTCAGTAGGCCTTGACAATTCTGAAGAGTATTATTGCTCAACATATTTAGGTCTCTTATGAAATTTAAAATACAATAAATTACAGCTGTTTGTAGCTGTAAACCTCTCTTTGGAGTAAATTGGTGGGGAAAATCAACTGGTTTTCTACAGTCTGACTTTAATGTAAAGCATGGCCAGTGTCCCTTTCACTTGTACTGAGGTCAGTACAATAATTTTCAGTGTATTGTGCTACTTGACTACATAAGGAGCAATCCTGTCTAATCCAATCCAGAGCAGGTCAGTAAATGATAAATTTTGTTAGCTTGCAAGCATACTGATTTTCACAGTTCATTTATAGAAGAATCGTGCATCTCTGTGTTTGAAGACGCTCCATTTGTTGAAGTCAGTGTCTCTTAGCATTCCCAGTAAAATGTGCAAGATGAAAAATACTATTTTAATGGCATGTTATTGTGGAGATATTTTACATAGAGAAACTGGGAAATCGGACTCGTATGGTTGATGCAGAAACCATAATTTACTGTTCCTGAATATAATCAGATGTTTTGATTTCATCCTGGCTTCTTAAGGCTTATTGTAGTCACCTGGATATATGTCTGTCCTGCCTGTCCGTCTGTCCTGCTGGTTGAGGATAGTCTGTTTCTGAACCCATGAAAACAGGATCTTTCTTTGCTACCACCCAACCACTTACTGGTGCCCTCACTGAGAGGGGTACGAGCATCAGGGTGAGCTTGATGCTTGTTAGATGCTGGAGCAGGTAGTAACCCTTGGTGGTCCTGATCCTGTAGGTGCAGGGCAGTAACACTCGCCTGGATGGTGGGACTGTGTGTTGGTAGAACATAAAAGCCGCATGTGATTCTGCATATTTATATCAAAAGCTCATGACTAAAAAATGTCAACATTTACTGTGATGACTGTTTAAATGGTAACTTTTTTGGTGCTTGCTGCTACAAGTGTAGTGCAGGTCATGTGTGTGCAAAGTTGAGGTTATGAGTGAGAGGAAAGCTCGCTTCAGCATCCTGGGTTATTTAACATCTCAGGCAAGCGTGTTTATGTAGGTTGTAAATGACAATAAAAAGAAAAGGCTGTATATGCATGTATGTTATACTAGGGTAATTTATAAAGCAGAGTATAGGTTGATAACATTTCTGCTAGGTCACTGCTTGACCACCAGTATCTCTTTCCCACTGAAGTGTGTTATGCTCTGGGAACATGCTGCTGGACAATTAAATAGTAAAACGTTTGTTGCAGTTTTTAAAAACAAATGCTGTAAAGAAACCTAGCACAGCGATGAGGAGCTATTAGCATATACACTATCACATATGTGCATACACTTTGAGTCTTTCCCTTCCATTATTAAGATTAGTAGAAGACCCTTTATGTTCTTACCTTTAGTACTTCAAATCTGAGCATCCAAATGCTGTGGAAAATAGTGGTGAACATTAATGCTTTTGAAAGACTGAGTTAAGGAAAAAATACATTTATCTTTCAGGTTATTCTGTTGAGTTTTCTGTCTGCAGTTAAATATTTTGTCGCAGGAAATTATATTGTTCACTGCAATAAGACGACCAGAGGGTGGTTTTAATAATTCTAAATAATTGCTGCAATCGATACACAATTTTAAAACAGCAGGATTTATAAATATGGTGGTGGGAGGAGTGTAGGATAATGATTATATAGGTAACTATGGCATATTATTGAAATACTGGAGGTTTGAAGGTGTGATTTCCCCCCCCCAGCATTTCCACAGTTATGGGAGAGCTGTGTTAAGTAAGGAACTTCCCTAACTCCTGTTGGCAGTGGTTGTCTCCTTGACCATATGTTTCTGTTTGGAAGCTTGTAGTTAGCTGGTGAGGAAGATTTCTCTGGGCTGTGATGTAGTTCAAACCCTGGAGTAGATGCTTAGCAGTGATGCCAGGAGGTAACCTCACTTCTACAGGTGGGGTAGGATCTCAGGGCTGTAATGGGCACATTTTTGTTTTGCTGTAAAGCAATTAAATCACATTATGCAGTTTCTTGTTGTTTACCTAGCAGAAAATAGGGTTTTCTTAAAACAGCTTCATTAGAGGTCAGTACTATATTAACTATTAGCATTTATTAGGTGGTGGAACAGGACTTTGTTTCAACAATGCTTTGGTTGTTAAATCCCTCCATGCCATCTCCTCTAAAATTTGGTCACTTTGAATACTCAAGGAGATGACAGTTGCAGAGAAACCAGAAATGTGTTGCAAGGAACAGCTGGTGCTCTTCATTTCTTCTGCTGCCAACCATGGCTGGTAGGAAGGGCAAATCAAGGGCATGGTCACAGAAGGGAGGCTGTTCCAGTGAAGGCTGAACTTCATCACAGCCTTTCGACTGCCCTGAACATCCAGAATGATGCAGAAGGAGCCCATTGCCAATCCAGCATGGTCGTGGGATGCCCCATTTCAAGCCACATGCTCAAATCTGCTTGTGTGGAATTGAGACCGGAGGGAGGAGAGCCAAGTTCAGGCTGGAATCAGCCTTTTAATCTTTATGGCTTGGGGTTTTTTGTTGTGGTTTTCAAACTTTTTCTTTTTTTACAATGGAGTATATGCCTGAATAATTGGTAGGCCACTGTTTCCATTTTGAATTACAAGGGCATGTTCTTATAAATACTTGTCCCTGAAAAATGTGTGAAATTATTAAACACTAATTTCTCTGTCATGTTGATCTGCACTGAATTTAAGGTTCATTTCGTTGGTCCATATGGTGAAACTGTTAATGATATCAGTTAAGTTTCCTTTTAACCTTGGGATTTAAGAATATATTGCCTTAGAGTTATTAAAAGGCAAGCTTTACATTGAAAACACTTGTGCTATGTCACAGGGGAATATATTTAAACATTGGTTGACTGAAGCTAAAACAAGAGAGTAGCCTCGCCACCTTTGAAAGACGCCTGTTAAGTGAGCCCTAGTTCTGAGCGTTGGTACTGGCTTCTGGATCATTCAGGTCTGCATCTGGCTCTTTAGGAAAACTCCTAATGTTTTTGTACGTGAATTGGCATTCGTTATACACTAGTGCTGGCTCCAACTCTTTCCTTTCCATCTGTCCTAATTTTTGCTTGTGTCGACTAAATACATTGAGTGTGGTTTTTTGACTGTGCAGATAAATGTATGAAAATAAGTATCTGCTTTGGGTAGTCTAGGTGGAAAGGATAGGTTTTGTAACTTTTCTCTCCTCTCTTTTGTATGAGAGTGCATGTAAATATGTGAATTGAATCATCTGTTAGCATAATGGCTTGTAAAGAGTAATGGGTGTAATTTATTCAGGGTTTCTAAGTGCTTTCATGTAACTGTCTTTCCAATGAAGCTGAAGCCACAAGACATAGGGAATTGAAGCTTTCCCTGAGACCACAGATCAAGCCAGGAGGTGAATATTAATAGCAGATTATCTTTTCCAAACATGCTTTCCTATGTCTGGATCTTGTGAACTGGACACTGTATACAGTGGTTTAAATCAATGGCAAATGCTGCTGAGCAATACCTCCAGAAAGTTTAGTGGAAGCCCCACTGAAGGCTGTTAGTAAGTTGATCAACTTACAGCAGAGGAAAGGGAATCAACAGCTAAGTTAAGACAGACTTCTAACTTTTTTTTTAATGTTTGTTCTCCCATTCATGAGCAGAAATACTTGCCTTAGTAACTAATGTGTGGATTAACTGATAGGTAAAAGGTTAAATTTTATGGAAGCTCTGCTAAAAGTCATGCAGGATATTATCTGTGTGCTTGATTGTGTTGTTCCTTGCATTTTCTTCTGTGGCCAACATCTTTTTAGTTTATGTAACTGGAAAATGCTAAAAGTTAAAGGTGGTGAGTCAGATATTTTGGGATCTTCAGGGAGACAATTTGCACAGTATCCCAGTCTGGCTCTTCAGGTAGATATATGTACTGAATGGAGAGGATGACTGCCTACTGCTCTATGATCGGGGTAATACTTGCTATTCCTTAAAAATGGGATCCTGAATATTAAGTTGAGTGTAACTACTGGAGTGAGAGTGAGTACCAGTGAATGGAAATGGGGGAGAAATCTGTGTTGCTGTGTTTATGAATGAAGCGAATGCTTAAAAGATGCAAATGAGCAAATATGAAGAACTAAATACTTAAAATCCCTTTACATGTTGAGTACTGAAATATGCAGAAATGTTGGCAATGTGCAAATTGGCTGTATAGGGTTGGCAAATGTTTATCTTGTGGTCTATGTAATGCTACTTGTGGCAAATTACTTCAAACACATTAAAATCTCCTACAATGATGACTGTGAGTTTTTAACCCTTTTAAAAGAACTCACACATAGCTCACAAACTCTGTGAAGAGCTGTTCAGGTCGTTGTTTCATCTCTGCAGATGGGGAGACTTGGAGAGGTGAAGGAAGGTGCCCATGATCAGGGGTGTTGTAAATTCCTGAGGTTCATGGCAGCTTGGGGAACTACCTCCCAGGGGACACAGGGGAAAATGGTGTGTTAATTAGTCTCGTGATTATGCGTTGGCGTCTGTAGGTAGAAAAGGGACCACTGCAGCACTTCATTTCAGTGCCAACTCTCTTCTACCCTCTTTTCCAAGAGCCTCTTACCCTCTGGCCAGACACGTCTAGTCACTCGGCAGGACATCCACACTTCCCTATGGGTGGAGGAGGAGCTGAGGAGGGTGGCCGGGGAGGCTGTTGAGTCTCCTCCGAGGGAGAGGCACGAGCCTCATCAGCTGAGCCTCTCTGCTGATTCATCTTCTGGGATTTTTCTTTCTTTCCTCCCTTTTTGATGAAGCCCGAGAACATTCAAATGGAGAAGCATTTGAGTCTTCACTTAAAGTGAATTGATTTCTTTGTTTTATCTGTTCTGTAACCTGATTTAAAACAGGCAAACTAAACATAAAACCTCTCCCTGTTAAAGTTGTTTTATCAGCCATATGGTATACTGGGTTTTTAATGTATCGGTTTCTAGCTCTCACATTTTATCTTTAGGATTTTTCTTGCCTCTTTTTCCATTAAATTCTGAGCAAGCTGCTCAGGTCGGGAGGCTGCAGATGATGCTGCCCTATTAAAAAGGGGAGGGAGAAGAGTTTACAGTAGAAATTATAGTTTTACCTAAAAATTTGCAGAATTCATTAGTTGAGGCTGAGCTGTGGTGGAAAATAAGCATTGCCACACGTGTCTTGGAGTTTTTGCCACTTCCAAGCGATGCACAAGATGTAAGTCTTTAAGTCTCCTTTATGTGCAGTCATTGGTTTACAGGATAAAAAGCAAAGCTAAAGCTTGCAGAAGAGGAGGGTAAACAAAACTAATTTAGCAGCCAGGAAGGAAGGAAATACAGTTAAGAATAGAGGTAACTTAAATTGATTAATCCCTTCTAGGTTTGAAAGATTTGGGGATAATGAGTAAAAACTTAGAAATGCCTAAGTGACTTGGCTGTTTCTGAGTTATAGCCCTTGAGTTAAGGGAGACATACAGAGGATCGAGTCACCTATCCCCTTAATAACCCTTTAATTTAGCTTGCATCAGCTCTTTGACTTTATTCATTGCAGGTCTGACAAATGGCTGTGCTGGCATCACCTAAGGAGTGAATAAGTAAGTGAGGGTCCAGGCTAAATCAGCATTGCTGCTGAAAAAGCATCCGTGTAACTGAACCCTCAAATTTCAAAGTTATTAGGTCTTTTGGGGGAAAACCAGAACTTGAGTTCCTAAGGTTTGCAGTCCTTCATGTGAGGTCTTCAACTGTACGGTCCCTAGCATCTGTTTGAGCATTTAAGTGTACGTTTTTAGCAACGTGCACCTCCTCCGGATAAAGATTTATTGATTCTACAGAGATGTTCTAGGTACTCATTAGGTTTGTGTGCACGTCATTAGTGGCGCATGAAAAGCCTCTATTTGTGTACCGAACTTTTTACACCAGAGAAAATACGTGTTTTCTTGTTGCAGACTAAAGATCTCATTGTTCATACAGAAAGATGTATATATGTTTACCTGACCAAATGGCTCCCTGTTAAAACTGGTAGAAAGTGGCTGCTTAAATACATGATGAAAACCTTTTTTTTCTTTTTTCTTTTCCCTTCCATTAGGGTTGGGTGCCAGTTTACCTGGACCTGTACTTAGACCAGTGCTGGAGCCTGCAGAAGCTGCGGAGCCCAGTGCCCCTGTACACAGCCCCGATGAGCTCTGTTGCCATTGTTGCCCAGCTGCAATGGAAGTGCACTTAAATCTTTTTCTTCTTGACAAGATAAAGGGCAGCAGCTGCTCATGTGTAATGCTTCTCCTATTCTTGGACACTTACTTGTTCGTCTGTTTTCTACTCTTGACTAAGCAAGAGTTAGCTTTTGTCCCAGAAGTAGCTAAATTAGTGTAAACTGGAGTTATTTTCCTCTTCTCCCCCTGCTTTTGAGGATCTGCCTTCTTGCATAGTGCTATTCCTCTTGTTGTGCTTGTCTCGCATCTTTCCTGTTCTACAAATTCTGTTGAAGTTTCAGTGGGAAAAGTGATGAAGCCTTACAGAGAACTGGCAAACGATTTGTGGAATCAAATGCAATTACTGAAGTAGTTGCCTATATACGGTAGTTTTCCTTTTATATGTTTAGCTTAATCTGTTTATAGATCTCACAGTTTATCAATTTCTCACTATAATTGTTGTAACTATTGGATTTTGAATCTCACGTTGGCTATCTTTGCTATTGTATTGCTAAAGAAAATAAAAATCTGTATGGCTCTGTAAAGAGCTGTTTTTCTAATGCTTTAAAAGCTGTAGTTTAGTCTATTTGAGCATCCTTTTTCCTTGATAAGCTTAAAATGCAAGCAGAAGAGGGGTTATGTCTAACCATGCTATTCTTCTGTGACTGTTATATGAAGAACAAGTAGGGTTTCCTCCCTTCTTCTCCTTTGGAGAATAACAAAAGGTTGTGGGTTTTGCTTGGCATTTTGTTTTGTAGTAAGTTCTTCCCTGCCACGTAGCTGTGGTTCGCACATCAAAATCCAGATCCTGGAAAGTTCCAGTATTTCATCAGGTGCACTTGTAGACCAGAAAGCCCTTCTGCAGATCTGTCCTTCTACAAAGTGGCTGAAATAAGTGAATCTTCATCAAGAAACACACCATCCTCTTCAGAAGCACAGCCCCCAGCAGCCCCTGGTTGGAGGCAAGTGGCCCCAGCCTCTCCGAGAACTGGCCCCTGTGCATCTGCCCTGGTGAGTGCTGTGCCCTGACCTGGTGTTTGACACTGCTGTTGTGCTTCCTCTGGAAGTGGTGATGGTGGCATTTGGTGTCTCTCCATAAGGCACTGGGGTCCAGAAAAGGATCATGGACTTCTTAGCTTTTTCCATGTTGTCTTCAACAACTTTCAAGAGGAGCATAGTGTCTTTTTCATGTTCATTGTTCATTCAAGTCTCAGCTTTGATGCAGCTTAATCAAGACTGGTTGTAAGACTTTAAGCTTTTGACCCAGTCCTGTCCCAAGAGTATTCCTGACTAGATCTGTTGTGGGTTGATCGGTTTATTTTCAGATGAAAAATCCTAACAACTTATCGTAAGTCTGTTTTCTGACTAGAATAACTGCAGTATTTATACTCATTTCTACAGGTATTTCCAGATGACTGTGAAACAGCTTTTTCGTAGTCAGGCTCCACTTAGAAGCTTTTGACCCAGTCCTGTCCCAAGAGTATTCCTGACTAGATCTGTTGTGGGTTGATCGGTTTATTTTCAGATGAAAAATCCTAACAACTTATCGTAAGTCTGTTTTCTGACTAGAATAACTGCAGTATTTATACTCATTTCTACAGGTATTTCCAGATGACTGCGAAACAGCTTTTTCGTAGTCAGGCTCCACTTAGAAACTCTGAAACAATCTTTAGCTAATACTGCCAAAGCTCAGAAGGTGGGCTTACTGTGCAGATGTCCCATGTCATGCAAGGAAAACAAGTATGGCACTTACCTCCTCTACTAAACTGTACCTACTTTTAGTGGGTGGGTGTTTTTTTTGGGGGGGGGGGCTTGGTTTTTTTTTGTTTCTTTCATTGGTAAGAGGGCAGACTACGTAAGAGGCAGTACTCAAGAGGCATCTGTCCCAAATGTAACTTCACTTGAAAACTGTTTTGGTATCACTTGCAACTTTCTTAACTGGAGTACATTCAGCATAAGCTCCTTATCTGAAGCTAAGCAGCTTAAGGAAGTTGCAGAGCTCCATCACCTCATTCTTCCTGCTGTTGAGCTATACAATCTCTTCCCCCAGCATCTGAACATCCTAATGTTACAGATTTCAATAACTTGCATAGTTAACTGCTCATGCCTGTATGTTATCCTGAAAGAACAAAAAGCTCCCAGACCTTTCACATAGTTGTGATTTAAAAAACAAAAAATCAGTAAAACCTGTGAAACTGATAGAAAAGGTTTGGTGAGATTAAACATGAAGTTTTCTCCAGTCTGCTTTCATTCTGAGATGGACTCTTGATTGCTTAGTGCAGAGTAGGCATGAGTTCTGCTCTGGGTTGTTTGATCCCCTTAACTCCTCATCAGGTATCCACTGCCTTTCTGGGAGCCGTGGATACTGTCGTGGTAGAAGTTTCCAGCTGCTTCCTGAAGCTTTTTACACTATAGTGTGAGAAGAATTACATGTAAGCCTCAAACATATAAATTGCTAATAACAGACATAGTTCCCCTTATGTGTCCAAGGGTGCTCTTCTCAGCAGATAAGTCTACAGTGACATATCTAAGAGAACCACGCTTGGAATTTGTAGTTGATGCATACAACATCATCTGGAAGGGGAAAACCACTTTCTTCCTCTGCAGGTATCTTAGCAAAATAAGCAGAAGAAAATAATCTCCTTTATCCTTACGACCCTTTACAATACTGTAACAAAGGAAATCTTCTCCTAGCCCTTGGTTCCCTGCAGCAGGGAGGGAAGAATCAGCATTTCCACCATACTTTCAGAAACGTTTAAGGTGCATCAGTCTGGGGAATAAGCACTGCAGACAGTTAACTGTCTGCAAGTCTAACTTAAGTTTCCTCAAATTCTAAATTCGTAAGGATCCACATTTTTTCCTTCTGAAAGACTCAGCAACTTGTTCAAATAAGCCTAATTAAGGTGGTAATGAACATACCATTCTCGGATTAATTTATCCCTATACTTCCTGGAAAGTAGTATTACATAGTGATTTGAACTAGCTAAATGGCACATGTGAAAAGAAGTTGTTTGAGATATAAACAGACATTGCAGCAGAGAGCTAACTTTTTTATTTGCATAAAAGAAATGTTAATGTTGCAGTGATGCAACACGCATTTACACTTTACATATGTAAAATTTAACCCGTAATGGATTTAGGGAAATATGCCGTGCTACTCTTATGAACTGGGAGATAGAAAAGTGCTGGTGTGTATTTTTCTTCTTTTTGTCCCTAACCAGGTCAGGTTTTGCTTTGGCAACAGAAATAACAATGACTTTTTTTTCCCAGTCATCTTAAAACTGCCTTTTGCCATCACTTACTGTCAAAGTCTCAGAGTTATGCAAAGTCACACTCAATATTTGGGTGGATGTTCCGAGCAAACAGCCAACCCCAGTTAGGAGGAGGGTGCAGCTGGCCTGGTGGGGTCCATGTCTCTACAGCTGCTGCTCCACGGAGCTGGTTCCTCCCTCTGCCTCTGGCAGCTACAAGCCGTGTCCTGCAGCGCTGGCTCCAGCCCCTGTTTACTTTACAAATGCAGGCAACTGTAATTCTGGGCACGCTTGTTATTTGTGTTATTTATCTGGTTCCTTTGCGAATCCTCCTGAGTGATGTATTATTCTGATAAATCCCACAAGTTTTCTCTGCGTTGTTTGGAGGACTTCTGGAAAAAATACAACCCTTCTTTGTTTCTGGGATATATTTTACATACTGTAGACTTCTCTAACTAAAAGAAGCTGGTACTTCTAGAAACAAAATCCCAGCAAGGCTTTATCATCAATTGACAAAGTTCTGTTATGGTATTCTTCTTCTCCACTGTGTCAAATATATGTAGATCCAATTAACGTTATTGGAATGTGAAGGAAATCTTGAAAGCCCCCCTTAATATTAGGCTTTGAAAAATCCTGCTTCCTGGATTCATTGTGTGTGGTCAGGTGAATTTAATGGTCTTGTTAGTGGAAAAAAGGCTCCAAAAGCCTTTGAAGAATTAAAATGACTTTTTATGACTTAAAAACATATGCACTGTAGGCACAGCTTTGAGAACTCTTCCACAAGGTTTTTCGTAGATGAGTTTATACTTTGTTCTTGCTTTAATGATAACACTTAAAGCCAGGCATAACATGTTCTTTAAGGCTCTGTTTTGGCATAAATTCCAATTTTCACCTTCCCTCTCCTGTACAATGAAGGATGCAGAGATGTCCCAAATATTTTAGTAATTGCAGCTGTAGGCACAGCTTTGAGAACTCTTCCACAAGGTTTTTCGTAGATGAGTTTATACTTTGTTCTTGCTTTAATGATAACACTTAAAGCCAGGCATAACATGTTCTTTAAGGCTCTGTTTTGGCATAAATTCCAATTTTCACCTTCCCTCTCCTGTACAATGAAGGATGCAGAGATGTCCCAAATACTTTAGTAATTGCAGTGTCTTTCATGCCATATGTCATAGATCTGACTATTCAAAGGTCATATTCAACTTAGAATAATTTCTCTCTGCGAGGAAGGGTAAGAACCCATCTAATATATGTGTTGAGACACGCGTGTACCCATTCTTCATAGAGGATCTTTCCTCTTGATGAGGGTAACTCCAGAAAAATGTAATGCAGATCTTGATTTCTGTAGGAACATTTGGAAAGTGCTAAGGGATGCTCCCCTAGGTCTTAGAGGATTAGGGAAAAAATATTAGGTCGGACTGTCCAGTAGTGTCTGCTCCTTTGGCTGTAGCACAGGAAAATAAAAATTCAGTGACAGATTGAAGTTATGTAGCATGTCTCTAGTGTAGCTATTCATAAAGGATTTCTGTTGTCTTCTGGCCTCCTCCTTCCTCTTCCTGGCTCAGAACACAGGTATGATGTTAAACTATATAAACAGTTTCCACTCGGTGCTTTAAATAAAAGGTGGTAGTGAATCTTGCTAAGGGTGGTAAAGCTGCTTGTAGCCCACTGCAGAAGGGCTGAGCTTTCCGGTTCAGTGGGTTTATTGGTTTTTAAAGAATTAGGAATTTAGTTTGAGGTCATTTCTGGAAAAGCGCTTTCTCTTGGTCTGCAGTATGTGATTAATAGTGAGAGCAACGCCAAGTGCATTAAGACATGAAGTGAACCTTGGAGATCCAAAAGAAAAACAGCATCTTGTGGGGTCTGGGGCTTGTTGCTACTTTCCTGTTAGACACAGTGGAAAATAATTTTTCTCTTCTGAAGAAAAAGTAAAGTGGTATTTGGGAAGTGGAGCTTTTTGGTTAGCAAAGCTCCAAGTGTAGGTTTTCTGAAGCTGTATTTCAAACTTGCTGAGGCACCATGAATAATTTCAGAACAATATTATTTTTATTATTATTATTATTAATTATCATGATTATTATTAGGATGAGAT
This sequence comes from Aptenodytes forsteri, assembly GCF_000699145.1. Classification (NCBI taxonomy): domain Eukaryota; kingdom Metazoa; phylum Chordata; class Aves; order Sphenisciformes; family Spheniscidae; genus Aptenodytes; species Aptenodytes forsteri. The sequence continues at coordinate 1,130,617 of NW_008795710.1, read as the reverse complement.
AAAACTCGTGAACCTCAAAAATTAAATTTGGGTTTGTTTCGGCATCCCCCTCCCTAGTGCAAACTCCATCCTCTCTCTCTGTATAACTCTTCCGCAGGTTTGTTCTCCTGCCGGGGCATTTTGTATCGAGGTACTCTTAATACTTTACAAACCAATTAACCTCCTTCCCCATCTTCTTTTCCTTCCATGGTTTTTGAACCTCTGTCAGACAGAGATTTCCTAATGTGAAATTAGTTCCTATGTCAAGAAATTGATTTTTCAATACTTTAGATATTCTTAGGTTCATCACCACTGAATGTTATCTCACCGTAGCTCTGTTCCTTCCAGTTTTGTTTAGTTTTTTTTTTTAAAACCAAAGCTGTCAAACTTATCCAGCAAAGCTGATGTAGTCTTTATCACATCTAACCTTGTACTGATATTTAAAGAGATCTTGCTAAGTAATTTAAACATGGCTTTTTGTCAAGCCCTTTTTTTTTAACCTGAAAGTGAGGCCTCATTATGTGGGAAGGATAAAAGAGGTGTTTCACAGTTGTTTGGCTAACAAGTCTAGTACTTTCTTTACTGCTTTTTGTGGCCATAGATCAACTGTGGTTGCGTGCATTAATCTTGGGATAGACCCTAACATTCCTCTTTTAGTATCAATGGAAGAAAACTCAGTTGAAACTTAACCTCTCATATTCTGCTTTTTTCAAATTATGGTCTTATGCTGAGACTCGGTTTCCTGCCTGGAGACATGAGTAACAAGGATACCCAAATAATAATTATAATCTCTAAATCATACAAAACTGAGATTACCTGCTGTCATTTCATTTGTTCGTATTTTCTCCTTCCCCTTTACTTTCCATCATAGGGGTCTGGGTACTGTCCTTTTCCAGTGGTGAGTTAACGAAGCAAGCGTGTATCTTAAGCTAATGCTGGAATCCATTTCGCAGTAATGAAGGGGAGCAGGGGCGTGTGGGGCAAAACAGAGAGGAAGTGAGGAGTGGGAAGAGGTGGGGAAGTGTTCTATTAAAATAAAAATAATAACTTAAAAAAAAACCCCCACATTCTGTGGTCTTAATAGTAACCATAAAATGGCTTGATTCTGTTACAGTGCACTGTCATGTGCAAGCTAATCAGCCATACTAACCAACTGAACAGCTGTAATGGCTTTATCATATTCTCCAGTGGGTATTATTCTGCCTGCTAGTTCAGTTTAAGTGTTTTTTTTCCTGTTATAATCTCACTTTGGGGTTAGTATCTCTGCTACTAGTTTGAAATTTGGCTGAAATGCAGTATTCAAGTTTTCAGGCAATACTCATAGTTTCTTTTTTTAAAAAACTTTGCATAAAGATATTTGAGCATTTTATTTCTATTCATAAGAGAGGAGAGTCTCTCGGGCTGAATAACTTTTAAAGTGAAACTTCATAGACATCAGTGCAGATTAAACTGCCTTGGTCTCAAGTAAGAAGAAGGGGGGGAAAAAAGTACTGAAATAGGTTCAGCTATAGCCATTCAGCTGTGACTTTGAGCTTTTCTTTCCTTTCACATCACTGCTCTATGCTGCAGGGGATTATTTTCTTGCATGTGACTTCGAGTGAGATAATCACAGACAGGATAGATTAAGGGTACCTGTGGCCATATCTCCTGAAGCTCAGTTCCTTGCTAAAATTGGTGAATTCTTCTATCTCAGTCCTCTGTTCCCAGGCTATAGATATTTCAAAAGAATAAGAAAAGGCTGGTAAGACTGTATATAAAATGTAAATTTCACTTTTTTTACCTTCTCCCCCCCGCCTTGTTTACCTATATACTTGAAGAATTTATGCCATTTTGCCCTCTTGGTATCTTACCACTTGGGAATTAATTTTTCTTTTACAATTAAAACAGAGACAATACATCTCCTTACACACTGCATGTCAGTTGTCAGGCCGTAAACAAGTGTTGTGGCTGGAGCATGTGGGGAAAATGGGGCTGGTCCTTCAGCTTGCAGGGTGAGGCCTCAGCTTGGGACTGCAGTGGTGCATTCCTGCAGTGGTGTTTTTGTCCGTTATCTTCAACCGTGTAAGATGGTTTGATGTGAGTTATACCTCTTTGAGTAGTTGCCTTGACGTAGAGCGCTACGCGTGGCCCAGCGTTAATGCTTAGCTTCTCCATCACTGGAGGCAGGTTTGAAGGATGCATTGAGCTTTGGAGCAGAAGACTCTCCAGAGGAGCCTGTTGCTGTTGGCTTCCCAAGCTGCTCCACATCTCAACACTGAGTTGCGTTTTCAATAAAATCTATCCAGCGCGTGCATATTGGTTTAAAGACTGTTGTACTCAAAGGTGTGTGCTGACCTTGAAAATGAGGATTTGCTGCTAGTTCAGTGATACATGTGACACTCACCCTTGCCTACCGCGGCAAAAACTGTAGATGTCCCGCAGGTAAAGAAGAAACAACAAAGAATCCCCTGTGTTCACCTGTAGGCTTATTCCTTTGCTTATCTGTCCGTGAGGCAGAAAACAAGCCTGTGGGGTCTGTCTCAGGTCAGCTTGCCTGTAGGTCATCTCTTCCTCTTGGCTTGCTTCTGCTCGGAGGGAGAAAAAAGAAACCTGTATGTGCGGCTTATGGAGAGAAGAGAAGCTTTCCAGCACTGCTCATGTGGAGCAATCTGTCTCACCAACAAGTTTGCATTAATTTTATGTCAATTTTGGTCTAGGGAGTTTCTTTCCTTGATATCAGTCAAGAAGAAACAATTGTATAGTGTAATAGTAAAATATTAAGTTCACACTTGTTTTAGTGTACAAATGTGCCAGAGGACCCACGTAGGGGACAATCAGCTGCCTTAGAGTCATGAAGTACAATTGTTTCTTTGGGTTTTTGATGTATTTAACCTTTGTAATGACTCCCTGTTAAGTTATGTAAAAAGCTGAATTAGTGGTTAAAAAAAAATCCAAGACAAAAACAGTGCAGAAAACCTGGCCATCAGACCGCTGAAATGTAATATGGGAGAGGCGGTCTGTCTTGCTCTGAGTAAATTGGCCAGAAAAGTCTGCATTAAAATGTATTATTAAAGACTTTAAAATATGAAATCTTGGAGACTTTTTCCATTTAAAAGCAAAGTTGAGTCCAAACCTTTGTAGGAAGCCACAAGGGCCACGGTGGCGTTCAGACTGGAGAGGTGCAGGTGAAGCTCAGGCACTTAGAGGCTTTCATCCTCAAATCTCTGTTAGGAATTTTTTTCCTTTTCCATTGGAAACAAAGAAGTAACTGTATTGTTCTTTCTGGAAAATGCCTGATTAATGCGATACACAGGTTGTGTTTTAAGTTTTGGTTGGGTGTTTTAAATAACTAAAGGGGTGGTCATGCATTGAGGATTTCTTGCCTGTATTGAGTTAGGCAAATGACAAAAATGCCATTAAAATTGCATAAATTTTCTGGTAGGTATTTGAGCATTAATGAGACTTTTGGAAGGAGGAAAGAGGGTGAAAAGGAAGGGATTTTTCTGCACTTTCTGTTTAGTATACATTATTGGATTGTTATATATCTTTTTATATATATATAGCTAGCTGAAAATATGTGTATGTATGTGTATATATACACAGCTAGCAACACGTTTTGCTGTTTAACCTACAAAATCTCTTAAGTTTTTTCAAGCCCAAAGTGTACTGACTGTTTAATTTGTCAGCTACAAAGTTATTAGACCCGGAATGATTTTTCTCATATGTTGCAGTTTAAATTCTCAGTTTAAGGAAAAGTTTAATGGGCTAGAAATGTTGAGTTTCTGTACGGTCTCCTGTAGTGAGAGAGACCAGAAAGGCTAGAGTGTACATTTTGATGAGGATTTTTGGGACTAAGAGCAGCAATATTTGTTATAGGGAGCTTTGTAAATCAGAGTAACTTTTCTCAGGAAAAGTTAATTAAAACACAGGGGCCTATTGGTATAAATTTGGGTGCAGTCTGGTGTTGAGAGTATTTCTGTGTTGTTTTGTATGCTTTTGAGTTGCAGCACCCTGATGGAGTAATAGGTTGTCAACACTTTTAAAGTGGATTGACTATGTTGCCGTTTCCTCTGGTGGCATTTAATGGTCTGTCTATGGTTAGGCTTTTTGTTTTATTGTTTCATTGTTTTAATCTTTCTGTGTTGGTGGGGAGTTTAGGAAATGCTTGAGGTTTGTGTTGGGCCTTTGGCTCCCTAGGTGCCACAGTTCAGGTAAATGGAACTGCCTGAATTCAAATTTCTGGGATTTGAAGCCCATCTCAAGGGTATGGCGGGTCTTGCTTGTCCTATACCCTGATTTTATGTCAATACTGTGCTTCTGCATGGGAGAAATATGAAGGAGAATGGCACATTTTGCTTAAAATGATATTTGAACTAGGTGGTATTGCTGTGGGCAATAGGATTATTGGAAATTCAGCAGTCTTTAAAATTATGATGAAGAGGGAACTACTGACAAATTGCTGTAGGTAACCCTCGGAGCCAGGCCAGCAAACCCTGATCAGCATTTGCAGGGCTCCCCAGCCAGGTGAGGCGGTGCCCTGCGGGAGGTGGATGTTAATGCCGGCTGGGACAAGGTGGGATGTACGGATCAACTCTGTTTTGGCCAAGGAATATCAAAGTGAAATTACGTATGCAGTGGAAAGTGATGAGTTATCCTGCATGGCTGCCCAAATATAAAAGAAGCTTTTGAAATTATGATTTGTAGGAGATGGAACCAAAGGTGTTTTGAAAGAAATACTGTATTATTTGTACCTCACCAGAGACTGCTCTCCATATGTTAATACAAAAGCTACTTACGTGGGAATGAGGAATGGCTGATAAAAGTAACGCTAAGTGCCAAAGGCCAATCTTACCTTCAGAGACTAAGTATTGGCTCATCAGCCATGCCTCTTGCCATCCCAAGGCTCGCCATGCTAATGGTCAGCAAGTACTCCAGCAGCCCTGGAGAGCTGGTAATGCAAATGCAGACATTGTAGTCATCCGAGTTATGGAAATAGAAATAGAAATCGGGTAGTCAGGTCCTCCCCTTTCCCCCCACTGCAGCTACACAAGGCGTACTTCATCCAACTTCATATTTGATTTTTCCAATAGCTTTGATTTATTTATCATAATTCTAGAGCCTTAGGTTATTTTGAAGTGATTTGTGACATCTTGTCATCTGGGTTCAAAGAATTTCTGACCTCTGGAAGTACCTGTCTTGGAACGCCCAGTTGAAGGTGATGACCCATATGTGTTATCAAAAGGGTGTCTGAAATTGGTAAGTTACAGGGGGGAAGCCTCAGGCATACAAATTAGAGCAACAGTGGCCTGAAAATAACAGAAGAAATACTTTATTTGTGACAGGTTGCTCTTCTGGAGAAAAAAAAATTTAAGGCTTTTTGAAGTTGGTTATTGGTTTGAAATATTGTTATTCCAAGAAAGGAAGAATTAATGGACAGAGCACAGGACGTGTCATCAAGGATGCATTGCAATTTTAACGTTACAGTACGTTAATCATAGGGTTTTGAAATGCAAGAGGCTGTTGCGCTGATGTTGTGTAGCATGGGCTGGGTGTAGGTATTTAATAATCTACTGAAGTATAGACAAATGTATCTGTATGATGGTAATAAATGGAGATATTTAAAGTAGCAGCAGAAGTTAGCTTTTGGCAATGACTGGTGAATATGAAATATATATATATTTAAATTTTAGTAACACTTGTAGGGAATTTCAGACTTTTCTTTGTGCGAAATAGACAAGATTCTGATTACTATAGGTAAAGAATTTTTACCAAGAAGTTGCAGCCTGAAAGTTTTGGTACACTGTAAAAACGCCCTTTCCTCATGTATGAATTGGAAGTATAATTTTGGCACTGTTTTACTTGGAAACTGGAAGTGAGCTTGATGGTAACTAGGGGACACACAGTCTGTATGCAGATGAAGACTGCAGGAAACCTACAAGTCTGCTCCTCAGGGCTTGAGAGCCATCTCTCGGCAGCAAGGACAGAACCCGCTCTTGGGTCCTGCATGGTCCCCTCTATTGGGACCATGCTCTTGCCACTTGAGGTGAAGTGTCTTGGCTGATGCCTGTGCAGTTAATATTGTCATAGCAGGTATTTTGCCTAACAGGTGTCTTAATTCTGTTTCTTGTCTTATTTGGTTTTTCTAATACTAGCAGCTTTTGTAACTAAAACTTTGCAAAATATTATGGAAGTAAAACATCAAATATTTTTTTTGTTTGCTTGTTTCTGATAAACTGTTTAATCACAAGCCATGACTGGTTGGACAGAAAAAACAAACAGTATCAAGATAAGTTTTAAGGTCTCAAGAGTGAACTCTTGTGCAAATCTGCTTTGTCTCATCAACTCTCATATTTACCAATGCGTGGATGTTTCCTGAAGTAATGTAATTCTGTTTTAATTTAATATCTATATTTTGAATTTGCAAAATTAACCTACTCTCAGTGTAACACCTTCATTGTACCAACACCAAAAAAAGACATAATTTAGTTTTTAATGACAGTAACTAAACATATCATCAAACTTTATTCACTGTGTTCAGAGTAGGTCTTCCATGGATGTTGGATATAGAGTTACTATTGCTTAAAAGACAGAATAATTTTAAATTGTACCATGTATTTGATTAAACTGAAAGAGTTAAGAGACTGAACATTCCCCTGTAAATTTAGGGAAAAATGCAAAGCTGGTTCCTGTGGGAAGTTTTCTCATGGGTGTCCCAAAATTGATTGAGGTGGGCTGTCTCTGCGGGTGGTGCAAAGTAAAGACCTCTGGCCAGGTTTAAAGAGTCTCTCAGATTGTTGGTACACGGGTTCATGCAGAGAGTTGTGGAAGTTGGTGGTCTTAAAGTAGGATTCCTGAGGACTTAAAGATAAATGTCATTCCTTAATTATTTTCTTTTTGCAACTTCACTGCTTTTGTTGACATGGAATAACTCCCTGTGGTAAAAGGCTCAGCCAAGTTACAGCTTTCTTTAGTGGTTATAGCTCTTAAATGGAAGAAGTGCAGATACGGAGTTCAGTAAACCCGTTGGCACATTCAGAGAGGATCTTAACGTCGTGACAAATAAGAGGTATAAAGCAGAGATGCTCTGTGGCACTGTTTGTAGAAAGATTAGTATACAGGGAGAGCGGGCATTCAATTACTACAAATGTTCTTTGTTCCAGTGGGAAAAGGAAGAACTAAAATAAGTACAGGGCTAGGGAAGATGGTCTGTAAACCAGAACCACCTGTGTGGTCCGTGTGCTGGAGAGATTTAGATCAAGTGCAAAGGATGCATGGGCAGGTGAAGCAGGGGACCGTGGCTGAAAGAGTCAATAAATGCAGTGAGACAAGAGAAGTTGTAATAAAACCCTCCACAGAACAGTTGCTGGCTCTTCTGTTTTAAGGTCTTGTAAATTAATTTTGTTTAAAATGACGCTTTTAACTAAGTCTCTGCTAATGATACACTGGCAATGACTTTAATCCTACTTAGTGCTTGGTAACGGTGAAGTTTCTCTAAAACTTTCTTCCTCCTTTTTGCGCTTACAGTCCAACTTCATCAGGATGATTTGTCTATCGTTGATATCCCTGTAGGGATAGGAAGGCTGAGGAAGAGCCACAGGCAGCCTCACAACTGCTACCTGCAAAGGCTGCTTGCTAATGAGTGGCGCTACCATGCAGCTGTGGAACAAAGATCTAATGAGACCCCAAAGGAGTCAGAGCAGCCACAATTTTCCTTAAAGCACCATTTAAAATTTTTCTTTGGAACAAGCCACGGTATTGCTTAGCGGGTTTCTTAACTCCGTTCTTTGTAATGCTGCTTTAGCTTTTAACTGGTCAATTCTTATTTATTTACAGTCTTTCGGGTGTATTAGGTGCATTTGCATTTCTTTCAGAAGTATGCTGCCAGTACTGGCTCTGTAGTATTCAATATTTTCTCCGTGTTCTGGTTTTTCAAAGCCTTTCCAATCTCTAATGTTAAATTACTCAAATACCTTAATCTCTAGATTTGCCCTTTGGGTGATGTCAGAGTTAACTAGCTCCTTCAAGTGACAGAAATCCCTTCCGAGTTCTCATCTTGAACTGGCACTATGTCTGTGTCAATGGAACAAATAACAGATATAAGTTTTTGACTTTTAAAAAAATTTTAAAAAACCCCAAAATTTATGGTCAACTCTGGCGTTGGATAGGTCAGCCCTTGATGTTTCCACATACCTTTAGTACTTTCGAGTTGGGTTCATCTCGAGAGGCAGATCCCGGTGAACTGGGCTATCTTGGTATCGAAGCAAAGTCTAGAGATTTGCTAGTATTAGAGAAAGACCAGCTTGATAAATTATGTGCAAATGTAGTACTTTTACAGTGGATTTGTTGTATTTCTTTTGCATTTTCAAAAGCCTGCAATTGTAGCATTTATTTATTTATTCACTGAGCATGGAAAAGTAAGTGTGTAGTTACCATACAAAGCTAGAATATTTTCATCATGGCACTGCTTCCCATCGGTCTTGGAGTATGGAAAATAAGAGGCAGAGGCGCTATTCAGTGATGTGGAACAGTCCACCATGTAGGTATTCCTCATTGAAACAAAGTATATTGAGTAATTTTTCAGAGCTAGCAATTTCATTTTGAGGGAAATGAGAAATGGATATTCCTGCCTGCCCCCCCCGTCCCCCTTCCCCCCCCAAAAAAAAAAGAAATGGGCTACTTGAAGTTGCTGAGGGGTATTCCACGCTAATCAGTGCATCTCACTTTTATGATGCCCTGTGGAGATGACTTTATCATTAACTAGAGTGTTAATCTCATAATTTATCAAGATGGGATTCTAATAATTCTTTCCCTTTGCAAAGATATGCTGACCTCTAGTGTCAGTATATCAGTTTATTTTCTGTTTTGTGGCTTGTGATCAATACAGAAAAATAAGTTCTAGGTCTTTGTAGCTCTCCTGAGTTCCAGGAATTTCTGATTAATTTAGACTTGGTGACGCTGCAAATTCCTCCAGCTCATACTCAAAGTTTAACTTGAACTTGTCAGCCAGATCTGACAAGTTCCATTTCTATATATAGAAATAAAAATTCCACCTTTGGGGAACTACTGCTTTTTACACTTGACTCTGGGTAGTAAAAATTAAGGTCACTGAATAAAATTACTGACTCTTGAACCTTTCCCAAACTTTCTATTTCTTTCAGACTTTCTTGTCCATCACTTGCTATATTATATGATCTGAAAGTGCATAGGTTTTGGAAAGCTGATTTTGAAGGAAGAAAAAACAAGTTGAATTTTTTCGTGTGTGTGTGCTTTCATCCCACGTAATTTGTTGGGCTGGTTGTTTTTTCCTCGCTGTCCTGTGGTTGTCTTCAACAGACTTCTCAGGGGAACTCATAAGAATTTACTTATCTCTGAAAGTCAAAGAAATGTGTAATAAAGAAGTTAAATCTGTTATTTTCCTGGTGTGTTCGCACCATTTCACAGGTTTGCTTTCTTACTGTTTTGAAATATCTTCGGCTTCTCCTGAAACCAGAGTACTATCTAATACTAGGAAGCATTCTAACTTTAAAAATGTATTTATATTTCCTTTTACGTATTCTGTGGGTATTACTCTTTTTTTCTCTTTTCCAACCACAGCAGGTGCTGTTTGTCTCTATTCTTTCTGGCCTTCACATACAAAGGGCTGAATTTCTGTGGAGGTAATTTAAGTCTGTTTATTTCCAAAAGTACCAAAATGATGTTGTGGATCTGCCCCTTTGCTTCTGCAGAAGGAGGGGGAGGTAAAATTATTCTTTGCTCTTAGTATTACATTACTCTCCTCCATTTGTGAGATGTGACATATTTGAAACATTACAATCAAGTGGCAAGGAGCTGGGACCTTTTTTTGTACTCTTCCTTGCCTCTTTCTGAATGTGAATGATCTGAAAAACGACCGGGGTTATCTAGGAGCTCTGAAGGTGACAGAGATGCTCAGCATTGTCATCTGATTTTGAATCCCTGCATTGGCAGTGAATAGCTTTGACGCAGGTTATTTCCATGTGCTAGATAATTGGAATACGTGTATTATGAGAAGTAACTCGCTGCAACCTTTCTAATATAATGGATTTTTGTCTGTTACCTCTGATCAGGATCTAATTTTTAGATTAATACAATTACAGTAAAGCTGAGCTGCAGTGGTACTTGATACTTGATTTTGGAGCAATTTCAAAGCAACAAGCTTACTCCAGTGACAAATAATCACTGAGGGTCTATAAACAGCCTAAAACCATTCTTCGACTTGGCAGAGGTGACCTTGGTGCCGAAGGGGAGGGCAGGGAGCCCCCGGTGGGTCTCGTGCTTTGCAACCCTTCGTGTACCTATCGGCAGCACACTGGGATGGCGTCAGCAGAGAAAAACCTTTTAGCTGCTTTTCTTTAATGGGAAGGCCATTGCTCAACAATGAACTGAGGAAAAACTTCAAGAATCTTATATTTTGGTGTCTGCTTGGTGTTAAATCGGTGTGTGTATGAATTTGCATCTTCCTTTGTAGAGAACTGACCTGTTACTGAGCATAAGGATATGTTTATCTGGCATAAAACTATAAATCTGAATGCTAAGTGTCATGTTTTTAAAATGAAATTTTGGGTATTCAGGAATAGATCCTAGATTAGCAAAATCTTACAGAACAGAGAGAAAACGAAGCATTTAAAGTAATTTAAACCTTGCAAGGTTAGCTAGCTGGTAACTACTATTCTTTCTTAGACATTCAAATTTATTAAAATACAATGCAGGCAGAAGTTGGGATGTATTTTTATGATTTTATACCCACATATAAAACTTTGCAATTTTTTTAGCTTCTACCAAAGCACTTTTTTCTGGCCTGAAATGGATCTTCAGCGTTCTGCTTTGTCCAGAGCACTTAAAGAAAAAAAAAAAAATCAAATTTAGCTTTTCCATGTTTGTGTGTGGCTTTTTTTTTTCTCCTTTCCTTGTAAGACTGCAAGAAAACCGACATACAAGAGTGACCTACTTCAGTATTCCTACTCCACCTCCTCCCCTCTCCCCTTCCTGCCCTTCTGGCTGTCCTCGCTGCTCAGGGCAAACATTGCAGCTATAAAATCGCTAGTTTCCGTGGGCTATGATGGTGATGCTTAGGCAGCATTTAGCATTGCAGCTCAAAGCTGGGGGTGTCCCGAGATGCTCCTGCGCCGGGCTGGCGTGGCGCTGGTGCAGCCGTGGCTTCTGATGGCTGCGGGAGCAGCCGGTCCTCAAGCAGCGCAGCTGGGGCTGCGTGCTGGGCAGGTGTTGGGTTGTCCTGCCTCTGGGCTCTGGCTGCCCGTGGATGACCTTCCTCCGCGGAAGGCCTTGCAGATGGCCCTTGAAAACACAGGGTGGGGAATGGCCAAACCCAAGTTTTCAGCTTCAACAAAAAGCATTTTTCTCATTTCCTGTTTGGTTGGGGGGGTCTTGTGTGGTGGGTTTTTTGAGGGGTTTTGGGGGAGGTGTTGGGTTGTCCTGCCTCTGGGCTCTGGCTGCCCGTGGATGACCTTCCTCCGCGGAAGGCCTTGCAGATGGCCCTTGAAAACACAGGGTGGGGAATGGCCAAACCCAAGTTTTCAGCTTCAACAAAAAGCATTTTTCTCATTTCCTGTTTGGTTGGGGGGGTCTTGTGTGGTGGGTTTTTTGAGGGGTTTTGGGGGTTTTTTTTTTTCTCATTTCCTGTTTGGTTGGGGGGGCCTTGTGTGGTGGTTTTTGGGGGGGTTTTTTGTTTGTTTTTTTAAAAAAACAAAGTCTTGAACTGCAGATCTGACACAAAGCAGGTTTCTACCTTCCTTTATGTGATCTCCTCAGTATGTGTATGTGACCTCAGGTTTTTTGGCTCCAGGAAAGGAAGAATTATAATGTTGCCAAAACACTGCTGTAGGTTTTTTTTAACATGAAAACTTAACTTACCAGAGTTTATTGTATTTACATGACTGCTTTTGGAAACCGATAATGTTGTAGTTGCATATGATAAACTACTTCAGATTTTGGTCTGTGAGAACTGGGTGTGGTTCCTCAAACTGTCTGATCTGGAGCACTGCCTGGGGGTGGGATATTCCCCCCCACCACCATTTTTAGGTACTTGGGAATTGCTGTACCCCTACAGTAAGCTTCCCTCTTGTACCTGCTTTGCTGGCAAGCAGATACCTGCTGTGAGTGATCAATACCTATTACATGATAGAAATGTGAGGTTTTTGGTTTTGCTTATTTTCTGTTTTCGAAACACATGAAAAAACCAGAAGGCGGTACCTCTGACAGTACGGAGGAGAGGATGCTGCTGTTTGCTGCGGAAGCTGATAGCGTACCCTGCGTGAGCTGGGATCGCAGGGTGCGAAAAGATACAGCTCTTGTGGCAAAGGGCCATGCGATGTTTTTCTGGGGAGCTGAAATTCTCCTAGCGCGTCATGGGGTGGGGATGTATCAGAGTGTGCGATCCCTTTTTCTGGGGTGCTTAGCTTGAAATTCAGACACCCGATTTACAGAAGCATTAGAAACTCTTGACTGTAATGTGAAATACAGTTCACATGGAAAAATCAAGTTCAGACATCTCGGATTTGGTTCCTCAGAGTTAATGGTTGCTTTCTTGACCTTAATATTTCTGTGCATTGATCTGTAGACTAATTTCAGAAGGAACCATTTGGTCTGGTCTGTGTGCTGCAGAACCTCAAATTTTGCCCAGATACCCAGAGGATGCTGTGGAAGTGACATGCACAAAACACAAAGGCCACGGTTGTCATACAACTTCAGAAAACTTACTGTAAAGCTTTTTTAGGAAAAAATAAAAGTAAAATAACAATGTCATACCCAGGCTAGTAGACCTGGGCAAACAGTTTATCATCTAGCCAGTAACAAAGGTGGAAATGGAAGCTAGCACATTAGTTCATAGCATGTCATTACACCTGATGCGCTTGAGTGCGGTGTGCTCACTGGTGGCTTTTTCGGTTGCTAGATCTTCCTCTCAGACTTCTACAATGCTGTTTTGCATATTGAGTAGAGATCTAGTATGGAAAACAAACAAAGTAATGGGTTAGACTTGGCTTTAATTAAATCAGTTATTGCACATGTTCAGATTGTTGCTAGCACAGTGTGTACAAGGCAAGTGCAGTGCAAGCTGTTCTTGTAACAAATGCATTAAACTACTGTACTTTGTGTGTGATTGCACCTCCTGTACTCCCTCTTCCTTAAAACTACTGTTTCTTACAAATAAAGGAATGCTGGAGATTGGTGAGAAGTAGGAACTACAAAATCAGCTTACCTGTCAGTTCTGCTCCTGCTGGATTATATAACTTCTAACACCTCGTATACATACATACAATGTGATACATGTATGTACCCTTCTGTTGAGGGTTAAGTCATGGGAAAAAAGAGGAACATTAGAGGATGTGTCAAGTTTGTATTTATTAAAATTGCATTAGCAAGGAAGCCAGTTCTTAGGGATCATCATTGGATTGAATTTTCTGTTTGTTCTTTTAACAGGTTAAACCTTGCACCTGGAAGACTAAACATTCAGTTCACCTGAGACTGAACCAGAATTACTGAATTTAGGTGACTGAAGATGCTGCTGCTGTGGAAGCAGCTGTTCCTGGTATCGTTTGTTGGCTGTCTTGGAGGTAACAATATACAATAATTTCTAACTTCCAGTTTAGAGCTATATACAAGTTTGAACTGCACTTGAGGAATAGAACCACAGAGACGTTGAAATGCGAATGTCACAGAGTTTAGAAACCAAGCATGCAATATGTATCTTAAATAATACAAAATCTTTACAGTGAATGAATTAAAATAACCTTTTTCCTCCAAAGTTACTACACAGGGCTATGCCTTCAAAGCAAGCAGAAGATATTTGAATACATTAAGGATGTTACTAGTAATGCATGCATCGTAGGTATGCTGATTTAACAGCTGCAATATGTGTTTTTCTTTAACTGGAAACTTTAAATTCTTGCTGTAACTGGGGATGACTGCTGCAGCTTTTGTCAAAACTTTGTTTACTTTAGAATGGGTTTATTCATGAAGAGTAGCGCTATGTTATCGCTGCACCAATTCAGCAGTTCAGAGTTTTGCTTTTCCTAGTCTGCCAGACAATAACCCAGCTAGTTCTCAGTGTTCAGAACTTGTGCTGTTTTTCAGGTCTTTTCTCTCTCCTGCCACGTTAGCTCTTCGGAGTAATTTTTATTTACCATATTGAGGTTAATTCTTATAGCAGCAGCAGAAGTCCCTCGCTTTTCTTGGTGATCTCTTTGTTCAGCATGTATTCTGCTTGAGCATCCCTAGTAATGCCAAGGTGCATGTGAGGGGGAAAAGAGGCCCCTGTTTTGTCCTCAGGGGTTGACTCTTGGTGATTTTGGTGCATGTTGGCATTGCCAGGGTTGCAAAGAGCGGGCACAGCTAACAGTGCCCAAATTACCTACGTGCATCCTCTACAGAACGGTCAGTGCTACTTTGGGAAGGAGGGTAGTACATATGCATGTACTCTTAATTGAAACATGTAAATCAAATGGTTTATAGCCTGTATCTGTTGTGAGTAGATGCGTTTTCTTTGCAACAGCTCTAACGCAGGCATCGATAGAGAGAGACCTTGGTGCTGTGGCTGGTCTGTGCAGTCACCCGGCTGCGATTTACTTAGTGATACTGCAGCGTGTGCTGTGCCAGCTTCTTCTCTCCCCCTTCCTCCTGGAACTGGTGCTTATGTTCTGGCTGCCCTCAGGAGGATTGAATTCCTGCATGAGGTGCACAGAAACATAAGTGTGAGTAAGGCATATGGATTTAGCTTTATATGGAGACTCAGAAGGCCAGGATTTGCTTTTTGCCTAATCAAAACCTTTGGTTTAACAACGTGGCTTCCCTTTCTTCAATCTGTAAAGTGAAAGGTGCTAATATTGTCTCTATCAAACCCAAACGTTTTTCTATAGAAAAATAAAATCCCAAGACACTTAAAATATAAATTATTTTTTCTGCAGGACTACTTTACAGATTGCTTTCTGAAAGAGGTCTTGGGCATTTCTGACACTAAAACAATCATACAAGACTTGCACAGAATTATTGGTTGAAATAGAGGGGCTTTGCTTTTCTCTCCTTTAAACTGCGAGGAGCAAAGCTACCTTTTTAGTGCTTCTTTTGAGTAGATACTGTCTTGCTGCTGGGTCCGTGCTTTCCCTGTGTCAGTCTGGCCCATCCGCTGCCGTGGCGTAAGCTGTGCAATAAGTGTGACCTTTGAGCTCGTGGAAATCCCAAAACAGTGAGGGAGAAGGCGGCAGGGAGCTGTTTCCCTACAGGAGGATTAGAGGTAGTGTTTTGTGGCATTCCTCGATGCTGCTTCTTGTACTTCCAGCTCTTCTCTTTTAGCAGCAAACGTGTGCAGCAGTGGTGCTGCGTGAGGCAGGAGTGTGAAGTTGTGAGCATCCTGCGTTAGCTAGCGGAGCCAGCACTGTGCCTCTCTTTTGGGCTGCATCTGGAAATACCTGAAGTTGAAAATGTGTTTGTAGTCTTAAAATGACTTGAAGGATGTAAGTCCACTCTCTGTAATGTTTACTGCTACATCTCTGTTATCATTGGGGAATTACTTTATAAGGCCAATTAGCCACTGCTGCATCTAAATTGGCAAAATTTGACAGTATAAATGTCAGCGAAACAACTTATTGTTGCAGAATGTGTGTATGCACTTCTGAATCTCTCATACGTAACTTTGGATTTCTGCTGACTGTTCAGTACAGCTGTTATTCAAAGGAGGTACATTATTTGTTAATTTAAATATAGACTAAGCCAAACCTTTTTTTATTTTTAAAAAGGGAATTTGGAAAGGGAAGGGGGGAGGGGGGGGGGGGGGGGGGGAACAAAACAGGTAAAATCCAAACACTAAAAATCATTAGGTACCTAAAGATTTTTTCAAAGTGTAGTCTTGCCGGTTTTGATCTGCTGGATATTGTTTTTGTTATATTTATATTGCAATACTTAACTAAAATGTATGAATAATTTTCATGCAATAAATCACTTCTATTGGTGATTGGCATTATGCATGTTGTTTGTAGTAGAATGATTTCATTATGTTCATGGTTATGTTAGTGTTGAGTATTGATACTAAAAAAAAAAGGCTTGGTTTTTAATCTGTTAAAAAAAATTTCTGTAAGTTTTTTTGGTTTATAGAAAGTAAGGAAGATAAGGACTAAACTTCATCTTGATGTAGTTTTTAGTTACATTTGTACAATTGAATAGTTATCCTTTGAATCGTAACAAATACCTGAGATACAGGTAGTGTAAGAGGGGAAGGCTAAAAACGCCAATATTTCATTCATAGATAACATACAGTAAAATGTTCTTTTGAAAAACGACAATCACTTTACCCTTATTGAAGTTGTATCTTTTTAAATTGCAAAGCATGCAAATCTTCTGGCTTGATGTGTTGAATTTAAATATGCTTTTTTTTAAATGGAAAAAAACTTTGAGATAATACATGAGGTAACATTCAGACCCAGGAGGGTAGGCAACTCTTAAATAGCACAGGGTTCTCCTAGTCTCCCAAGCCCTGCTGATGTGTTATGAGCAGTAATATGGAGAAAGCTGTAAACATCCCTAGTTGGAGACTTGCAAACAGCTACTTGGAGTATGAGCTGCAACATCTGTAGAACTATTGGTGTGACACCCTCAAAGCTTTGCTCAGATCGCTTTGACCTTGGTAGTGGTTCGTGTGGAGAAGTACATAACCTCCATCTACAAGGATGAAAGATTTTCCACCCATCTGTTGAAGGACTGTTTTTATCCTTTAATCTTTCTTACATTTTTATTTCATGTCATCTCAGTTCTTTTGGGTCACATTTAAAAGCAACTTAGATGAAAGCAAGTTTTGTTTTTGCTGCCTATTGAAGAAAGGATCCAGGATGAATGGGAAGGTTTCTTATGTTAAACCGTATTAACACCAGGTCTACCAAATGACTTCCTGAAAATATGTAGCGACTGTGTGGTTCTAAGCGACTCTAATACTTAATTTCCAATGACCATTGCAGTAACAAGGAGAATGTTGCTAATACTTTGAAGTGCAAATGGTTCTGGTCTTGTGTAAGACTGTCCTCTTCCCGTGTTCATCCTGCTAGCCCTTCTTTGCATCTACTTCAGTTCACCTCCCTTCAAGTAGGGTACGTCGCAAATGTCAGTGTAGTAGCCATGGGGAGCTGGTAGATTGGAGCAACAAGTCAAGCAAAAGCTATTTTTCACATTGCCGAAAGCCAGATGGTTTGATGGAGCAGGACTGCTTGGAAGCCTTGAGCACCCATAATTGATATATATCCCTTACTTAATGTTGTTATATTGCCGTCATTGAGAATGTTGTTTGGAGTTAGTCAGCGCTTGGAGAGACAAGAGTTTGAGCCAGATGTAATTTGCTGAACAGCCTGAATTGAACATTTCCAGCTGCCTAAGCCATCTCACTCAAAACTCTGCAAAAGGTCTCAATCCTGACATACAGATCTTCTGCTGTTTGGAGATTGGGCATGTGTTTAATGCTAAGGTTACCTGTTTGCTTCAGTTGCTTGAATATTATTAGTGGACCTTTTGGAACAGCGTGCTTCTAAAATCCACTTGGGAATCCTGTAGTTGAATTTATTTCAAGACAGATTTTAGTAAGAGCACACTGTAAATGTAAAACAAGTTGTTAAGCAGTTTTGAGAATATTGCTTTTAACCTATCATTAAGATAGATCAGCAGGTATTCTGACTCTATAGAAAACAATTTTTCTTATGCTCTGCTTATAAGTAAAAAGACAGCTCTTTTAAGACCTGTCTGCAGTTCAATGTTATGAAATAACATCATAGCTACAGAAATGGAGATGCTGCTGATCTTGGCTTATAAATCTTGACATTCTCTGTCCTATATTGAATTGCTTTTCGTTTATCCTATGTGAATCTTCACAGTTCATCAAAGTGGGGATGTGAGAATATCTAATGAAAAAAAAAATTGCCCTTGGGTTTTTGTTTATTGATGTATGCTTATATCTGTGTGACTAATGATCCTGTGGTCTCTTTGTCCATTTACCTTGGGGAGCAGAAAGGTGATTACTTAGCATTAAATATATATATGGAGTTTCAAAATGTCTACCTTGTTAGGAAAGTAATTTCAAAACACATACTTTAGTATTGTTATGTTTAAATTACTCCGAAGAACAACTTCAAAGATAAAAATGAATAAAATACACATAACATGAACTGTTAAAGTGCAAAACTAAGCCATGATCTGTGGTGAAGTCATGAATTGATTCCAGGTGTGTTACAACTTCTCCTGACTCTTGTGGAGACTTCCACCCCTCCAGTGTGACCCAGCTGACTTCTCTTACTCTTTTGGTAAACTGGATAGCAGTTCCTTCCTTTCCAGAATGTGGGAGAAGTGTGCTGCAGACTATGATGCGCTGCTATTGCAGTGACTGGTGAGTATGGTGAGCATCTAAGATAAATAAGGTGAATGCCTATCACATGAGTGTGCAAACTGCTTCTCTGCAGTTTGCATGACAGCTGGCTTTTCTTACCACTCCAGCTAACTTCTGGCTTCGTTTTCCTGCTGTGGTTTATTGCACCGCTCAGCTGGAGAGAAGGGGTAAGCTCCGTGGGGAGTGCTGCCTCCATCAGCCCTGGCTGGCACAAGTGCTGTGTGTTTGCTCACCCAGCCTTTCACAGCAGCAGTGGTGTGAGCACAGGCATTAGTTTCTTTTGCTTTCTCAAAATTTTCTACTGTTTTCAGCTGTTTTATACTGCTAAAACTGACTGCGCTGCTCTCCCTGGAAAGGTCTCTTTTTAACATTTCTCCTCAGAATTAAGAGGAAAAACAACTTTTGAAGGATGTTTGAAGGGTAAAGAAAGCTGTGAATAAAGAGAAAGTTCAGTGAAATGAAACAAGGAGAACTGTGTGTGTAAATGCATGACATTTTTGTTCTTCAAGAGATGAAAGAGCACATCTCAAACAACATGTCCAGGGCGAGACCTGTAGAATCCACTTGGACTAACTTTCTCTGCTAAGCTTCTAACTCGTTGCCACAACAAATAGTATTAGGATACACTATCTTGACTGCGCTTTATCTAAATAGAGCAAAACAAAGAATTACCATTAAACTTGTTTTTAACTCCAGCTGTTACAAGCCTTGGCTGAAAAAAAAATAAATTATTGTAACATGCAGAAGCTATTTGGACATTGAAGCCTGGCTCCTATTCTGGCCCTTCGCAGTGAAATTTGCCAACAGGAAGGTTTTCCTTCTCTTGCCTTATATAATAGTCCATTTGAGTTTAAAATTAGATCATGTTATATGTATTTCTTTATGTCAATTCAGGTGTTTTCATGGTTTTAATTTTCATTTTTTTCCTCAGTCTAATACAGAAAAAACTCTGTTAAACCCTCAGGCTCAGCAATGTCATGTATCAGATCCACAGCTCTCCTCTTCATTAGTATTAAGTTTAGGAGACTTACGAAATTGAAATGCATGAGTCTTACTCTTTCTTTATTTTCCAAAGAGCATGAAAACAAACCTTCCATGTTCTTACTGATTTATTGTTGCTTTTAAATCACGCTACGAGGAAAGTAGAAATACCTTCTTCAGAGGAAAAGCTTGGCTCTCCACACCTGGAATACCATTTTATGGTGTGGTGGGTGATTTGCTTGCCTCGGCATGTGCAAAAGATTTCAGTCAGGTTCCTGTTTTGACCCCACATCTTCTGTCCCATATTGATTTGGAGGGGCAAAAAGGGGATCCTGCT
This sequence comes from Aptenodytes forsteri, assembly GCF_000699145.1. Taxonomy (NCBI): domain Eukaryota; kingdom Metazoa; phylum Chordata; class Aves; order Sphenisciformes; family Spheniscidae; genus Aptenodytes; species Aptenodytes forsteri. The sequence continues at coordinate 1,110,950 of NW_008795710.1, read as the reverse complement.
GAAAACAGAGGGTGATGTGTGTCCACTTTTTAATGTCATTGCACTTGCCCTGGATCCCAAATATCAGGATCCTGTGAGATGAGTGAACAATATTCCTTGCCCTGGATCCCAAATATCAGGATCCTGTAAGATCAGTGAGATGAGTGAACAATATTCCCGCTCATTCTGGCATCCAGTATAATTGGACACAGGGTTGAATTTTTGTCAAGTCCTTACTAGCCAGCTGATCTGGAAATCCAGAACCTTCCTCCTGTACCAGATTTACAGATGCACTAGTACATGTGTTTCCCCATCAGTCGGGGATATGGTTTTGGCTTTTTTTTTGGAGTGCTGCTGTAGGATCTGACCACAGTAATGCATGTGGTCTCGATCCGTGCTACCTTGCATTTATATGGGCAGTCTGTTTAAGAGCTCAGTCTCTCGCCCAATAACCATGGGTGCACCTGATACCTTCTTGGTATGCACTTATGTAGTGAGATGCTGTTTCCTTGTGGCTAAACATCTTTTGAAGGCACAAGAGTGCTTTTTTTTTTTTTGGCTTCAGTATTTCTTGAAAACAAGGGGTGTACCAAACACCAACATGTTGTTGATTTAATGTAGATGAGGAAATAACTCATATGTTTCTGGCGAATTCTTGTATTGAAACTAATCCCATGTAGGAGTATATTTGCAGTCATAAATGTGTAATTCTTAGTGTAGGCTTCTTGGACATTGGCAGAATGCCAACAATACCTTCCCCTGTGCAAAACAGACACAGCTCTTAGAAACTTGCAGTAATTTTGATTTAGTCTTCGGTGAGGAGTTTCTGTATGGGTGAGAATCCATTTGTAGAAAAATAATAAATAGCTATCATCATTTACTGCTATGACGCTCCTTTTATTAAAATTCAGTTTTCATTAAGAGTTACAGCATTCAGACAGAGCCAGTCTATCTTAATGCATAATGGTTTTGCATATTAATAGTAATATCCTTTTTGTACATTATACATGTATAGCCATAATGTTAAAATGCATCTATGCCAGTAGTGACTGTCAGAATTGTTTAGCTTGGATTGCTTGTATATTGCTAACAAGATTCATTACACTGATAGAAAATTTTTTTTTGCTTATTGAATTAGTTACAAAATGAGGAACCAATCTTAGAGTTCTGCTTTTCTGTGAATTGTTTGATGTCATGCGTGCTTCATACAGATCTGGTAACAGAAACAAAATTGCTGCTGTAAATCTGAAAAGGCACCCATTGTAGATATCCCTTTGCACTTAAACCCAACATACTATCAAGCCTAACTACTCCTCTATTACGGTGAACAAAGGATACAGCAAACAACCTGATATTTAAGCTCTGGGAGGCAAGAAATTTGCCCTGCCGCAGACATCTTTTGCCTGTAAACTGGCAGATGGTGGTAGCTTACTGGAGACCCAGTTTCAGCTCTTGCTGTGAATCAGTGTAAATCTTGCCTCTGCCTTCCTGCTGCAACTCTTGCTTTTAATACAGCTATAGCCTTTTTGTACACTTGCGCCTTAGCATTGCAAGGTTTTCTGTTTTCAGCCTACCAATGGAGCACACTCATTTTGAGAAAGGCTTTTTAGGGCTTGTTTTCATTCTTTGTCAATATTGCAATAAGAAGGTGAGCAGCAATGGAGAACGATGCTAATCCACTCACTTGGAATTAAGTGCGGGAACAGCCTCCATCAGGATCCTCTGTTTTTTCCTTTTAGCTATATATAAACTTGGGGCAGTCCAAGTCAATGAGAAGACTGTCATTGACTCAATGGACTTTCTCCAATTTCAGTGGATTTACAGGAGTCTGTATTTCAATGGTGGGCATGCTCTTATCAGTTACAATATTTAATTCCTTAGGTGTGGAAAATGCTGTGATATTAAAACTCTTTTTGAAGAGAGACCTTAAATACCTCTGAAGGGTCTCCTCAGTTTCTGCTTCGTCTTCCAACGTGAAGAAAACTTTCTCTTGAAAAGCAGCTACTTCTTGCTGCAGATACTGTTTAACATTAAAGCTGCATTTTTCACCTCCAGACAATTAATGCTTCATTTCAGCAAGACAAATGCTGTCTTTAACTTCATTAATTAAACTCATCATAGATTTTATGACACTTGAATGGAGAAATTTTGGCTAGTGGCAATCCTAATTCTTAAGTAAATTACCAAGAAGAAATTTTCAAGTGCTTTATCCTGCAATAAAATTTTGTTACTGCAAATATTACTGAGCATGAAGGCTGTACATGTGTATTTATACTGTTGTTCTGCCTAGTGCAGTTTAAAGTATGGTAGAATATAGCAAGTAATTCCAATATATTTTTTTGTAAAAGGTTATGGAGCTTGGGTGCGTTTAATAGTAACCCCTAACAGAATACTTACTCAAATCCACAGTCTAAATATTTATTTAATAAGAATGGTGATAACTCCCAGTACCTTGGGACTTCTGATTGCTGAGTTTCTTGGTAGGTAGATCATTGCCAGGTATTTAGTATATGGATACTTACTGTATGACTTCAGCCTCCTGTCTCTGAGAAAGTAGCTTTTGAAGGTACATAACCATTCCTTAGCACGTAGCATGCTTGGCATGTGATGAGGGTAGGACAGGAGCCTTTCCACAGCTATTTTTTGGGTTAGCATGGTCCAACATTGGCAACGCAGCGTTTCAGAAGAAGCAAGGTCTTGAAAGTTGTTGCAGGACAGCTGGCTTCCACCCCAACATCAGGCAGCCCTCCCCTCCCATCCCAAGGTGGTACAAGGGGACAGTAGGAGCTGCGTTGAGGAGAGGCTGTGTCACCTGCTCTCTGCAAGCTGGGATCCCTCATCCCCCTTTCTTCTCTCTTAAAGCATCAGCTTATCTCTTCTTCCCTGTCCCCTGGCAGCAGCTATTAAAGTCATTCTTCTTTACTTGCCAGGCTGTCCTTACTGAAGAGATAAAAGCTTAGAGCTTGGCTGTTTTGCCTTTCTTTTGCTGGTTTATGTAATGAAATGAAGATAAAGCTTTTACTCATTAGCTGAACAGCCATCCTATTGAATAGCTATCCTATTGTTTCTTCTGCCTTTTGATAGCAAACTAGACAGAAGCATCCCAGGCTTGCTGTTCAGCCATCTTCATTGATTAAACTACCTTCTGAAGTATCTATCGTTGGCTATTGCTGAAGAATAAATGATGACCAAGATGGATGAGTAATCTCATCTAGTGTGGTAATTCCCAGGGTCTTGGGTACTACCTTCAATCTTCTACTTCTTACCTACAAAATAGGTCTAGTAGTGCTTGTTGCTTTATGGAGGCTGGAGATCTGCAGGTGAGTCATGCTATAGAAATACCAAGACGGGCAGGGGGAAACCCTTTTCTCTGCAAGCAGAAAGGTAAAAGACATTGGGGAGGGGGAACACAAGGGAAAAGGACTTTGGGAGAAGTTTGCTGTGCAGAACATAAGCTGTATCAGCCCCTTACTTGGGAAGCTCAGGACACTGTGGGGGGAAAAAAAACTGTATGGAAGTGATTGTGAAAGACAGTTGAAAAACAGGGGAGGTACACTGTGGTTGAAATCCAAAGCTGAATAACTTGGCAGGTGTTCAGGAATGCAACAGAACTGAGAATAAACACTTTGTTTTGTATTTAAAAAAGCCTTCCAGAAGAAACTGTTCTGACTCTGTTGTTCTTAATGATCATGTTCAAAATGAATGCTTTAGACTGTTAATTTGTGGTAATATGAAATATGCTGCTGCTAGCCTCTTGGACAAAAGCTTGATTTTTGCCATAATTAACCTTTCTTGTTTAATAACAAATGGGATAATGTTAGCCTTTAACTTTTCCAATATGGGATGTACATATCAGTGATGAGATTTTGGGGATCAGTATTTATCAGGGATCAGAACACAATTTTCACACTTGGTTTTCAGTAAAAAATAACACAAGGTTGTAAAGCAAAAGCTTAACCTCAACCATATTACTATACATGTTTGAAAATCTAAGCAAATAAAAGCTCATTTATATTCTTGTCTGATTAGCACAATCAGAACTTATTGATGCTAAAATGAACCAAATTTCCATAACTATAAACAGAATACTAAAATATAGCTGTTTAATGTAGCATGATGTTTTTTCCTTCTTGGATGGAACAGATAGTTACGACTTTCTTGTCGCCTTTAAAGGAGTCTTGTAACAAAGTCAAAAGCATTTCAGACATAGGCCTTTTGGCAGGCATGTAGACCTTTTTCTAGACCAGTGCTGCGTGCTTTCTTGGAAGAGAAAGCAGAAGATGACTCGTAGGTGAGTGTGTTTGTGCTTGGTTATCCTTTTCTCTTGCATAGTTGAGGGTCAGATGTTCAGGGACTGCGAACTCGGTGGAGAAACATTTGAACGTAGAAACCACTTTATTTGAACTGGTCGCTGGAAGTATTTGTAGTATTTTAATCCAGCAGAGGGGAAGAGAAAGCCTTAGTGAAGAAGGGGAGGTATGGAGTAACTTTATGCAGTGATATACAGTAAGGAACTTTGTACTGAAGCCGACTGGATGTTTCCCTGCGGTGTAAAATGAGAAACCTGGAACAGCCTAATGCAAAGGGCGCAGGGCTGTGGGTTTTACGGAGACCTGGGTTCAAATTGTGGTGGCTGTGACCTTGTGCAGGTGACTTAGCAGTTTCCATTCAAATTGCCAGGGAAAAATCACAATGACCCTTGCAAGGATCTGTGTGAGAAGAGTCACAAAATGGAGACTTTCTGCATTGTTCTAAATACACATTGGAGTTTGTTCCCATCTCCTAAGTGTTGTTTTGTTAACAAGTACCAAGTGTGAGGAATCGGTGGATTAACATCACTTTTGTTTAGCAGAGGCAACGGAGTATGTCAGGAGCCTATTTTAAATAAGCAGAAAATTTTCACAACTCCTGTGGCACTCCTCTACCATCGCAGATTGGAGAGGCTCGAAATGCCACCTTGTCCCCGGTGAGCTGCGAGTCACGCCTTGCACACAAGGCATACACTTTGCAAAATAATTCAGTGCATCTTCGGGTGCTCTGCAGCAAGAGGCAGAGGACTGCAAAGAGAAATGTAGCGTTCATTTGCCTTTGGTGGTGGTTGTGCAACGAGAACTTCAAAATGTTTTAAACCTGAATTAAAAACAGCTTAATTTGCATAGTCAAGGGTAATTAGTGTATATTTTATCCTGGTTCCTCATACAACTATTTATAACTCTGAAAGCAATATAGAAAATCCCCAAATAGTTCAATGTTAGATTCAGTCAAGGATTCTCCCATACTTTTCAGAGGTGGCAGACAAAGGTATTGCTATTGGTAAACAACTGAATGGCAAATTTTATGATATTGAAGATAACAGGCAAATTGTGACACTAACAGCCTTGGTACCAGGCACAGGATTTGATTCACATTGATGTGAATGTGCCCCACCATAAATCTTGCAATGGCATCTTAAAGGAGCTTCAAATCTGCTCCTTGGTCGCTTTCAGGAGGCCTTTGCATACCTTGGAAGAGCTAAAGTGCAAATAGGAACCGGTCTTTTAAAGCTCTGCTGTATGTTCAAGAAAGTTTTTAGCTAGTTTATTCTAGATTACTTTCTGGTCTTTATGTTGCCAGAGATCATCCATCGATAGAGACTTTATCAATTGGGTCTTTTAAGGTTTCATCACATTTCTCATTTTTTCAGGTTCACTGTGTAGGGAGATCATACGGCATGTTATTCAGTGAGTCAAGGCAGCTATGGGGGTATGTAATGGAAGGAAATACATTTTCCCTACGCTTTTCAAAATCTGAAGAAACATTTATCCTGTATCAACAGCTTAAAAATGGGATAGATTCATTCCTTCCCGTGATGTTTTGTGCTAGCTGGGAAGTGATTCCAGCAAGCTCTGATAAGAATGTTTTTTGAGATAAACTACTGACATTAACGGTACTTTGACTTTTTGGGGATAGGGGGTGGTGTGACAGTTCTTTCTGCCTTCAAAATTTATAAGAATTGCCTCTGATTGCAGCTGTGGAAAAAACTGAATCTGAATTTACTTACTAGCCTATGCAAAACTTCATTGCAGACCACAGACTGTAGTTAAAGAAAGAAAATTACATGGCTGAATATTTTTTTAACATATATATATAAAAATAAAATATATAAAATCTAAAGATTCATCTCAAATTCCGGATCTACATCCATAGCATTGATGCAGAGTGGGCATATTTCAGCTTTTACAAGAGTTTACAAGTGAGTGTCAGTAGTAAGCAACATACTGGAAAGTACTACTTCTGATTCTTTTTTTTAAAGTTTTTTGGATCTTAACTTGAATTACTGTATTCTGTAAATAGTATCTGAAAAGAAAATGAAATTACATAAAAGCATAGAGGAGGGAGAAAAAGCAGTTGTTGCAGATCATAACCTTATCAGTTGGGGTGACAGTTTCAATTCCATTTGAGTTCTCTCCAATTCTCATCCTTTTTATGTTGGATTAAGTTAGAGTTTTTGTCGTCTTCTTCCCATAGCAACCTTATCTCTTTTTTTAATGTAAATCTGCTTGTCTCATACTATCTTTCAAAGCTTGCGCATGAATAGCTTGTGAAGGAGGGGAGTACGGTGAGGGGAGAGAGCAGTGACTTTCTAGCATAGGAAATAAGGGAAAGAATATTGGGGGGGGAAGAGAGAGATTATATATTTAAGATCATCTTCTCTTTACCTAAAGCTATTTATTACATCATTTTTTACTGTAGTTTTTTAATGAAGCCTAAACTTTCACACTGTTTTAATACGTTGTCTGGGCAAAACTTTCAGAAAGTTGAAGGCCAACCTACATGCCCAGCCAAAAATACAGACTTAATGACCTGCAATGTTATGGCTTATATAACTTAAAAGTGCCACTTGCAGTGAAGATAAGTCTTAGCTTGCCGTGATTTTGCTCCTCGTGGAACTTGGAATCTCTTAAGAGAAAGTTGGGTGCAAGCAGAGGCTTAGCTGGGTGCTGCGTTGACCCCCGGCTTTGTGTCCAGCCCTTCTGCCTGTCGGTCCATGACCGGTGGCCCACGGCTCCCCAGCTGGGAATATCCTGACCTGGTGGGGGTCTCTGAATTCTCCGTATCAGGGAGGAGGCCACAGGGATGTGGCCCCAGGTCAGCGTGTAAAACCAGTGTGTACAAAAGGGTTTACATCCTCTGTTCGTTGTGTCTGCTTGCTGTTTAAAGGCATTAAATGAGGCTGACAAAAGCAGCTGTTGCTTTGTCTCTGTACATCTTTTTCTCATATTAAACATTTCACTTGATTGGACTTGCTTAATATAATAACTGTTGAACTGAAGTGCAATGGAAGATAGTTATGTACGTTGATCTGAATCAAAATTTTTCTTCCATAGCTGTAATGGAGATATTTTAACTGTCTGCTACCTCAGTCCTGACGGCTGCGGCTTGCTGTGAACCAGAGATGCAACCCGGTTGCGGCAGTGTTAGTACTGACACTAAGAAATAAGGATCTTCTGGAACCGCAGTTTTGCGTGCACCTTGTTGTTCCCCTGCTTTTGGTTGTCCCACCACCTTTTATTAGTTGCTGCCAGAGTCCTGCAGGTTTACTACAAACTTTCTGCATCCATTTATTTATTGTCAGTGGGTGAGGAATGGACTGTTTCTTTATTAGCCCATTCATGTTTCATCCTTTATAATCCCTCTTGTTCACTTCTCTAATAGCGATCTACATTTTGGCAATAATTATTTTTGACTTAAACATTAATTTTGCTAACTTAGCTTTTCTTCGGAGGGCAGTAATTTGTTTGCTAAAATTACTTAGCACATGTAGTGCCTAGTTCTTACCTTGTAAGGTTTTTTGATGGTTTTGGTGGTGGGGTTTGGGGGGAAGGTTTTTTGGGTTGGGGGGTTGTTTGTTTTTTTGGGTGGGGGGTTGTTTGTGGGTTTTTTCAGGCTCTTAAAACCTAAAAGTCTTCTTTATATCACAGAATATACATAAAGATTAAACCAATATGATCCATTTTATTTTTAGGTATTTAGACTTTATGCCTACAATCTGAAGTCTCTTTAACAGGAGCCTTTTGAAGTGCTAGCTTCAGTTCTATAGGTGTAAGAATTTTCATAAATAACTAACAATTTTGGCATTCCCCCCCCCCCCCCCACATCAC
>NW_008795710.1:1080860-1102752 GCF_000699145.1 Aptenodytes forsteri | reverse complement strand
TTTGGTTTTTTGGTTTTTTGGGTTTTTTTAGAAGAGTGATGACTTTCCTTGCACTTCAGGACTGTTCTTAAACCTCTGGTATATGGTTCATTTGGGAAAACAGAGCTTATATTCACTGAAAAATCAAAGCAAGTCATTGCTAGGGAAAAAATTTCAGCCCTTGTTTTGTTTGTCAGAATTGCCCTAATGGGGTCTTGTTAGCCCATTTAGCATACTACAGATAATATTAAGATTACAAGTTCTGAAATAGAAAAAAGATGCAGCTAAAAGGTGTATAACAGGTGCAGTTGTCTTGTGATGTACCAAATTGTACTAACACTCAATGAATATATAAATACACAGTAAGTTTTAACTGCAAGTAACCCATGGCTGCAACACAATAAATGTCAGATTTAGGTGGGATTGAGAATAACTGTTTAAATGTCTTCACTGTGTATCTTCTTACTTTAAATGTACTTTTTCAGGGCTCTGATTTGCTGCCAGCCTGCCTACTTTGCTTCCTGATGTTTACTGTTGGTATAGCTACTTGCTAAGCAAAGTAGGTATCTTAACACCAAAGCGATGGAACTTGCAGAACTACTCCTGTTACACTGCATTGCTTCTGTCTTTATTTTTGTATTGATAATATATTTACGTAAGTGTTTGTTTCTAGTAGAATATGATTCTAGTAGAATCTAGAGCGCGGGCTGTGAGTTGTGGGGAGTCTCATTTAATAACCAAGAAAATTCTCACTAGTTATGAGAAGAGATGCAGTACCTGTTTTTTATTTTCCTGTTATTACCTCTCTCAGCCCTGTGCAGTGAGAGATCTTCTTTCTTTTTTATGAAACTGTATTTTTTCAGCCCATGGCTTTTTATTAAATTGTAGTTAACGATATGCTTTTGAGGATTACATCACCCTACGCGGAGCAATTTGGCTTAGGCTGGAGATCAATCTGCACATAGAGCATCTGTCACTTAATGATTCTGCTTAGATACCAACAAAAAGATTTGAGGTCCCACTGTGTTTTGAGGGTTTTCTCCTTATGTACATGTCTCAATCTATTAAACTCTTTTCAGTAGCACTGGGATTGTATTTGTTTTTATAAATGGAGTAGCAGAAGAACAGATAGGTATTTCTGGGCAGTTCTTTTTCTCCACTCCCGCAGCTTCTGTTGTTGAATGGTCTGATGCTGAGTTTATTAATCTATGCAGTTGCTTGCTCAGGTGTAATCCCTTGTTCAGCCACATTTATTCATCCACTGAAGGATGTGCACATTGGTACATCATGGCATATTAAAGGTTTACCGCCGCCTGCCACAGCTGTCATCTCTTTGACCCTTCAGTAAACTAACAGTCTTCCACATAATTTTGCTTTCATTCAAGTGTAATGCCATTACTGCGGAGGCAGACAGAATGCAATTCTCTAAAGATCTTGTCTTGTTCCCTCCTCTTCCAAGGAGGTTAATGTTCTCAAATGATCCCTGCGTTTTCTGTTTTTTTCACTCTCTTGCTGCAAGAAGAGCAAAGAAGAAAGTGCTCTGGATAATCTGCTTACACTAGCTTTTGGGGGATGGAGCAAACTGGAAAGATGAACTCACCAGTTAGATGGAAGGCCTTTTTACCACTTGAATTTCAAATGCCTTCATTTGTTTCCTTAGAACTCTTATTTTTGTAGCTTTTTACTAAAAGGTTATACAGAATTTCTTCTAATATTCCTTACCATGGAAATAACTAAGTCAAAACCTCTTTACCAAAAACCAGCTAAACCACGTTTAAATGTTAATGATGTATGGGAATAACTTAAGACTTAAGTTTTAATTAGTGTTTTGTCCATAGACATTTGTCACTTACAAGTGGTACCATTTCAGAAAACAAACACTCCTCCCCTCAACTTCATGTTAATGTTTGCATTATATTAGTACTTCGCAGGCAGTGTGGATAACCTTGTGATCTTGCAGAGCTGACGGAGAGAATGAGAAGTTTGTAGATGATGGGCTGAAACTGGTGTCTGGGGACGTCTATTTGAAACCCTGGTGTGTAAGAAGGCAGCTACCATGTCATTGAGTGCAGTTTTTCTTCATGAACTTATCATTGTAACATCTAATGATTTGTATTTTCCTAGTGCTTTTATATTGATTGCTTCTACTGTATGTACTGCTATTTTACCCAGTAACGAAGTTAAACGATCAAATGAGTCAGTAATTTATTGGATTTCTTGGTTTAGAGGCTGGTCCTACACTGCCACAGCTTCTCATCTGCTCTCTGAACTCTTGTTCGCGGTTTGCCAGTAGGCTTCATCACTTGCTCACCGAGTACCAAAGAAGTGTATGATATGATGCTTTTGATTATTAATAATCTGATATCAACAGTTGTTTTGCATTTCCTCATTGATTGTTCACAATCCGTTGCATTCAGCTGTTTTTGAACCTCTGATTTCTTAATTTATATCTCTTTCTGGTTTTATTTCATACTCTATTCAGAAGAATTTTTTAAATGTTCAGCTGCTTTGTTAACAAAATCTAGCATTTTTCTCCTTAGTATTGCACAACTTCAGTCTTAACATATGCTACTCTGATTTTCTGTTTCATCTTTGTGTATAACTTTCGTTCGCTTCCATTTAAAAGTAACTGTAGCCTCTCCTTAAGTCAGTTCTGTCTTATCCATCCTGTGTTTTTCTTTCCCCTTGCTTTTCTGATGGGGATTCAGTGGAATTACTATCTTGTTTCTTTTAGAAGCCTTTTTGCCACACAATAAATCCTTCTGTACTGAAAAAAATTGTCTAGAGATTCTGATCCTTATGTCTAAATTGTGGGACCTAAACATACTTCCAGACTCCAGTATTTACTGACTCCATGGCAAGGGTAAAATCGATTCCTCACATCCCAGTGTCTGTGAGAAGATGATGTCCGTCTAGAGGCTGGAAGAGGGCTGCTATGCATTGCAACTGTTTTCAGTGGAAACCGAGGCACTTAAGCACACCGTGGTACTTGTCTGCCACACACCCTGAATTGCATTGATTTGTCACGAAATAAGGTGTCCAGGTAGATGAAGTTAGAGTGAGTTCTTATCACAAATTACTGCTTTGTGTAATGAATTTAATTTATTCCGAGTCATGCTTGCAAGGGTCTCCTGTTCTTCCTCCAGACGACGCGGTATCAGATACCAATTCATTCTGAGCAAGACCAAATGCAATTTTATCATCTCTTTACCCCTCTGTTTAATCGCATAACGATTATTGTTCCTGCTTTTATAAACCAAAACATGGGATTTGTTATCTGCATGGGGATTCTACTGCTTGTTTTTTAAATGCGTCTATTATATCTGGGTCAGAGCAATGATTAATATTGGAAGAGAGATTTTGTAACCAGACTGAAGCTCTGGCACATGTACTGAAAAGGCCATTCTGATTTTATAGAGGATATGAGGGGCAGAAGTAGATGTGTGACAGAGCAAATGAAATTTTGGCTTAACTGCAGTGGGTAGACTTTGTCTATAGTTCTGGTCAGGCTGATTTAGCGTGTGTTTGTGTAGCTGGTAGGAACAGAGCAGTTCTTTGGTAGGATAAAAGGTAGTGTTTACAGTATTTTAGATTTGAGAAAATAAGCTATGCCATAGGTTATTCATGTCTTTCTAAGATGGAGTTGTTTCTAAGATCAGAGGGAACCGTTAGATGATCTGGTTTGATCTCCTGGATATCACAATACAATTTTATTCAGTAACCCTTGTATTAAACCCTTATCCAGTATGCAGCAACTTACTGCTGCTTCTGAACTGTCTGCAGTTTTAATTCTAACGTGAGTTTATCTGGCTCCAGCCTTTGGGTTTGTCCTACCTAAGAAATGATACCAGAAGAAACCCCTGTGAAAACGCGATAGGCAGGCGAGTGGGCAGCGTGCTGCTGAGAGCTGCTGCTGCAAAGCCAGCACCAGCCTTGCGGGTCATGGTGGTGGTTAATCCTCCGGTATGCCTTTACTCTGCTCTAACGATTTCTTTTTGACTGCTGCGAGTCTGTTGGTGGGAGGGTACAAGTGAATGAAAGTTGTTTACAGTGAAAACATATTTCAGCATAGATAAGTAGAACTGCTGCAGCATGTCTCACTGTGCGTGTTGGAGCAACTGCAAGGATCTCTGCTCATCAGGTTTCCTCAAATGTCCTGCCAGGAGTGCAAAGTCAGTGCTCAGCAAGAGCTGCCATGCACTCGATCCCTGCTGCAGCTCGCTGTAGGTGCAAAATAATTTGACACCTTCCATTGAACATTCAGACTCTCGGAAAACTAATTAAATATACCAGCAGCACTTGAGGAGAGGAGAGGTTTCCAGGTAAGACAAGAAAGTGGCTGCTCTAATAGCAGGAAACTCTGGTACAAGTCATCAACTCCCCATACTAAGCAACTCCAAAATGAGACCAGATGGTCTTGAGATGGCCTTTAGGCTGTTTTGGTTGAATTGACTCTTAGTCTTTGTCTTTGCTGTCTTAAGAAACAACTCCATCAAATTCTGCTCCCTGAAGCTTCCCAGCTTTACCGCAGCATCTCCTTCTCCCTGTACCTTAGGTATAGACACGAAAATCCCTTTCTAGGTCTTCCCCTACATGTGAAGACTTACCAAGAGTATGCCCAAACTCTTGATCACTCAGCATGCTTGCTGCTTGTTGCTATTTCTCTGTAATGCTCACCTAGTGAAGTCTGGCATTGCTGTTGAGATGAGATGGTCTGTCTTGAGTTCAGACCCTCACAGCAAAAACTATGAAATCCCTCTGGATTAAAAGAAAAGGGAGGAGTTAGAGGAATTTGATTGTAATGAATATCATGATCATAATTAAGGGGTAAGGGATTGGCAGAATGAGTTTTATGAGACTGCAGATAAAGGTATTTTAAGAAAAGTTGAGGAATGTGCCGTGCCTGAGTGTTGGTAGGAGTTGAGGAGGCTGGAACTGGTGGGGAAGCAAGGACTGAAAGGGAAGCCGTTGAGGAGAAGGGGGGACAAGTACAAAGGTGTATGAGGAATGACAGAAACATGTAGGAGCTGCATCTCAAGCTAAACATCCCAGACCCCATGAGAGACCATGGCATTGGGACTGGGGCTCTCTGGAGCTGGGATTTTCAGTCTGGGTGGCTGCTTCATGGGACCCGTGTTCATAACCTTCCTGGTGGCTTCTCTCCTGATAGCAAATGTCCCTCAGTGCCTTTCCCAGCTGCAGTGTGTCCCCAGCCAACCAGGGCCAACACATGCTTCCATCCCAAGCCCTTGGTGCTGAAATCTTACTGTTTCATTTTTTTTGTCTTGGCCAATATTTGTGATCTTAGGCAACCTTAATTCTGGCATCTTCTAACTCCAAGTAATTGAGTTTGCAACCTCAGTATGTTCTTTTAATTTTATTAGGGACTACAGTGTAAGATGTTTGCACAAGAATACTGAATTAGATTACGCAATGTTTTTTAGCTTTTGATTAAATAACTTTTTAAGAACTTGTGCACAGGTTGGAGATACGGCTTCATGGGAAACTTTTCGTCATTTGCCTTTCATCTTCAGTATTCAAGAAACGATTCTGTCACTTGGATTGCACAATGTCCTGTCTCCTAGAGATCAAGTTAGATTTTTTTCATTTTTGTGTTTTTATGTGAACCTGGCAATTTTTTTATTGTTTTAAACATCTCCACTGTCGACATCAAAAGGATGTTTTTTCTCTTACTTTTTCTGCCTTATCTTCAGTAGAAAATACCAGTTTTGCTTGTCAGCTCCAAATGACATCATGGCAAGAAATGCATTTCACTGCATCTCTGTTCCCTGAAGTCTGTAAGAAAGTAACTACAGACCATCTGCTTTAGCCACTTTTAGCTACTGTAAAGAAAACGAACAAAATATATTCTGGTTTGCTTTGATGTGTTCCTGAACATCCATTAAGCTACAGTGTTAGTGTTGCTGTATGGTGCCCGGGTAGAAATAGATCATTTTTCTTATCTATCCTGTCCTCCTGAGCCTGTTAATGTAGTCTAATCCTAGCTAGTAACCTAAGAGATTTATAGTCATAAATGTTTGCAGCAATTTTCCAGAATCTGTTTTATGCTGTGGCAACATCTTTGTACTCAGCTAGGTACAGCTGCAGTTGTAGTGGAGCACCCAAGGAAGAGTGTTTAACGTTTCTGAAACAGGGATATAAGATTTGAACATCACAGAGGCAATTAATGTCAGTACCATATGCTATATTCAGGATACTGAGTTGTTTTATTTGTCAGATAAGAAAGAGGTAAGTGAATTTTCACAAAATCGTTACGCGAATAGTTAGCACAGTAAAATAACTGTTCTTCCTCTACAGGAACCAGGAAAATGTGCTACCATGAGAATGTATTACTTTTATTTCTGCCGCTGCATTTTTTCATGTAACAGTCACTCTGATAATAAAATTAAATGTTTTAATTTCATCTGAATTCCTCTGTAAATATTGTTCTTGATACAGTATTAATTTCTGTGCTTGCACTCTATCCCCTGTATGGCTGGCTTCAAGTAGGTTACTGAAATCGCTTATGTAGAAATAGTCATCTTCTCTAAGTTCCCTTGTACTTGTTTTATTAAACTAAAGAGTTGAGGCATAATGTACCTGACAAACCCATCTGGTTTTAGGTTGGGAAACAGTATTGTGGAGAATTACTAAAATAAAAACAAAAAATAAAAATCTGTCAGTGTTAGCTCTTCAGGACCCCCAACATGTCAAGTTAAAAATACTGAACAGCAGCTGGAGCTAGAGATAAAACCCAGCTGATTCTGGAAAAGAAAACGGCACAGGTGATTTTTGGCAGGGTAGGCCATGGGTTAAGGTTTGCTCTCTTCTTCTAGGCAAATTACTCTAGTATCGTAGCTCATGGGTGGGGAGATGGCTTGTTTCATTGCACATGCCTGCTGGCTGCAAAGTTGGAGGTAGAGGGACAGACATAAACAGATAAAGCTACTTCAGAGCTTTAATCACAGCAAGAAACACACTCTCAGGGTTGCAGAGCTTTGGAGAGCCTGATCCTCAAAGAGCTGGTCCATGGGCTGTGGAAGCTGGAGGCTCACTCTGGAGAGCTGGATCAGCTCCATAAAGAAGGTACGGTTTCCTCCGGGGGCCGAGATATTTCCCTCCTGAGATTTCTTAAATTACTTGAATTGCTTTGCTCAGTGCTGTGTTTGCCTTGAGTTCAGTGATAATTCCCAGATAATACGAATTTATGGAAGGCATATTTTTTGAAATATTTATTGGAGAATGTCTTTCCTTAAGAACATGCATTTCCCTTACAACGCTATTTTTCCAGTTCTCTCAGTGCATTTTTGCCAATGCAAAGTGTGTTTAAAAAAAAAATTCCCTGCTCATCAGATGTTGACTCAATTTTACGCTATTAATGTTCCTCTACTGCTTTTTTTATTTTGCTGTCTCTGGTCTCTTCCTTCTGTTCCACACAGCCCACAAAAGCATCTCATCTCTCTGTCCCTCTTTCTCCCTCGTTACTGCAGACTCTTCTACCTCTTTCCATGCTGACATCTCATGTTCGCTGCACTCTGATACATCCCTGCCAATTTCTTTTTAGCTTTTCCTATTTGTGTTTATATAACACACTTTGTGTGACTTCTAAATGATTCTTGTTTAATTGGTGTAAGAATGTTTAATTCTTTCCTGTTTCGTTTTTTGCTGCCCCCCAGGTGATTTAAGGGGAGGTGAAGAGTTTGAGAGTTTTCTAAGTTTTTGATGCTGTTGGTTGGTGCTGTTCACCACAACTGCCTCCGGCAGCCTGTTAGTCCCTGCACGACTCGCTCATTAGATGTTCTGCTTTTCATGCAATGGAAACAACCTGCAGGGTCTCTTCCCTCACCTGCTTGCTCTACATAGAAGTTTGCTGCATTTTACTAGGAATATTTCTAGGGATGCGAGATACAGGCTCAGATGGGGTTTGCTGAGTGAGACTAATGTAACATGAGCAGAGACGGGAGCAGTATTTCAAACTAAAAACTCAGTGTTGTCTAAGTAGTGCTTTGGGTTGTGAATAAAAAGCTCCTCAAGGGTGGGAGTTCATTTCTGCTTGCCCTGTCCTGGAGCCTTTAGGGCATGAAATGGCCAGGGCATCGGTGGCTGTAGGCAGCAGGGCTGTTACTTGCCGTGCAGCCGGGCTGGGTCTCAACCTGGAGGAGCGGTGCCACTGTCCTCGCTGCAGGAGTACACCAACAGCACCGGAGGTGCTCCTTTCTTACCAAAATTGGGTTTTTAGAAATACTCTAGAGAGTATGTGTGTGTAACCCGCTGTACTGTTACCGTCGTACAGATAAATGTCGTATTATACGATGAAAGCTCAGCAGTGTGTCACAGCATTAAGCGATTTTGTAGAGGTTGCTGTGAAACTATGATTTCCCTGTGACACCCGCCTGACAAAAGTGAAACTGTGGAGATGGTTCCCCAGTAGCCGGTGAATCTCTTCTGGAGTGACAAATCGCCATGATTCTTTGCGTGCTTTGAGTAATGTTCACTTTTGCACTGTTAACATTATTCTCCTCTCTCCTTTCTGCCTCCAACAATAATTGATGATTACGGAGATTAATTTTTGGTCTCATCCCTCCCTTCCACCCCAGCATGATTCTCCCAGACTTGATCCGAAACCCAGGGAAGGCAGCAGAAAGTCTCGCTTGCTCCGTGTGCAGCTCTGCGGTGCTTTTTCCAAGTGCTGTGTGTCTGCAGGCAGTGTGTTGGTGGTTAACAGGCCGTGTAAACAACTATTCTGTTGTGTGGATACAAGTATTTTTAAGAAACTTAAAACTATGCCAACTGTACACTCAGTTTCTGGTATCTGTCTAAAGAAGTATAAAATACATGGTCACGGAAGTAGCCAATTTTGGGATATAGAGTGGTGGGGAAGAAGGTTTGCTTATGCACGTAGGTGATTTAGGTGATGATGAAGAGGGGTTTTTTGTGGGTTTGTTGGTTATTTTTTTTTAAAGAAACAGGTTTACCTTATTCTGTTTTCTCCAGAAGTTGTCATTACCAACATAGCTATTACAACACGCTGAGGCTGTTATTTTTTCTTAAGAGCTGAGAGACTGGTATTTCATTTCTTTATAATAATGTGACTTTTACCAGGGCGAGCAGGTTGTGAATTAGTACTTCATTATGTGCTGACATCGAACAAAGTCCCCACTTCAGAATTACCTATTCAAGAAAACAGTTAAGATTTGGTTGTCTGACTCATTGAGGTACTTGAATATCTTACCAGTACAGAATTATACATAAAGGATATTTAACAAGTTCTGCTGCTTTGAATAATAATGAGTCTAATGAAGTAATGGAATAAATATTTTTGCGGCTCTTAAGGGACAAGTATGTTTGTAGGGCATGAACCGTTGTTTGGCAGTTATCAGAACATGGTGGGATTGCTAGTAAATGTGTGTTGACAATAAATTCAATTGATATAAGTGTGATAAGATGCTTGGGTGTTACTGGACTTGGAAACCTACTGAATTCTGCTCCTCTCCAGGGAGGGAATGTCCTGTGTTACTTTTTTTTTTTTTTTAAAAAAAAGGCAGCCTCTACTAATCTTATTCCAGGGGGGGAATGTCCTGGGTGTTTTTTTTTTTAAAAAAAAAAAAAAAAAAAAGGCAGCCTCTACTAATCTTATGAAGGTCTTATGTACAGATACGTGTGACTAGGGGTGAAACATCACGCAGGTTTCTTGGCACAACGTGATCCAACTCAGTGCTGCCACAAGCTAGGAGTTGTGTGTCTGGAGCAGCTTTGTCATCAAAAACTCTGGATTTTTCATAACATGGTGTTCTGTCTTTTCAAAGCATAGGCGTAATATTTGATCTGATCTTGCATGATCCATTTGCTTACCTTCCTTGATTACACAAGATTACAGAAACAGAAACATTTTGGAAGGTACTTGAAGTGAACTGTAATTAATGCAGTCAACAGGCATGCGTTCTGCAGATGAACATCAATTTTTTTTATTCTTTCTCACGTGTTGACATCAGGTGAGAACAAGGTCTGTCTTATACAGATGCTTCAGGCAGCGTATTCTCTTCCCCTCATGAATTCACAAATCCATGTCTTTTAATTGTCATGGGTATCACATGAGCGTTTGAGTGCTTCTGTTCCAAGTGCATAAAACAGTTGTTACAGGGTAGAGGCAGTGAAAATGATGCTCATGTTACTGTTACTCCATGTTTTGAAATCTTTCTTAGCAACGTGCTGGAGACTTAAAACTTAGCTTATTAAATGGATGGAGAGAACCCAGTGGAATATGTGGTTTTCATATCCTTGCTGTTTGTATGTGCAAGAACACATTTCATTGTTCTCCTTTTCAGGCAGAATAACAGACTTTTCAATAAAGCTGAATTATATTTTCTTGCTCCATTTTATTGCAATGGCATGTGTATTTCAGTTGATGTAACTTTATGTACTTGGTACTAAAGCGATGAGGCAAATATATGTATTAGCATGGGAAGGGAGAAGAAAATGCTGTTTCAGGAGTCAGAAAAGTCTCAGTTGCTAATTTTAAATTTTCTTCTATATGGCGAACTATAAACAGGCAGTAGAAACATTTAATTTGCAAATTACACAGTTCTAGATTGGTTTTCAGTTGAATATTTTCTTGTGTAGTCAGGTTTTTGTAACATTTTTACCAAAATACTTTCATCATTATGATTAGAGACTTGTCTGGTAGAGTCAAGTGATGAAGTTGCTCATTTCTTACTGGAATGGTAGTATTTCAGATGAAAGGAGATAAAAGTGGGGCATAATAAATCATAATAAATGCAAGTAAGAAGAAAAAGATGTAGGAAGAGAAACTAATTAAAACACTTTATTTTGGTGACCAGTTTGAGAAAGTAGATAAAAAATGTTTTAAAAATCCGATGATAAGACAATCTGGAGATCAATAGATAAAATGGAGAAATATTTTGTATGTTTCTGCCCTTTTCTTTCAAACAAAACAATGAGATACTGTCTTCCCATGGGGCACTGAAAAGCGAGTCCTGTTCTGACTCATCACTCCTCAAAATGATCTTCTGTCTTGTTCTTATCTTCATTCTTTGTTTCCAGTTATATTTTATCTATTAAGACATTTCAGCAGGATCAGAGCCTCTGATTTCAGATACACAAATCGATCTGTAAAAGTAAACAATCTTTACTGTTATTTGCCCACCTTTAACAGTATTTTATTTACCCTGTCGTTTTTCTGAGAACTTAATGTTCCTTCCTAATGATTTCATGTAATAGCAAGTTTTGTTAGAAGATACAGCACTACTCCCTAGTGTTATTACTGTTAGGATACTGGCTTTATTAAAAACAAACAAACAAAACCCCAAACAAACAAAACCCCAAAAAGAAACTCTCTTGTGCTGTTCTACTGAACATGACTGGCTTTGACCTTTAATACTCTGAATATGCTACAGAGAGGCCCGAAAATCAGACCAGAATCTCATATATAAGCAGTGAGTACTTTCCAAGGTCGGAGGTTTGGACTTCATTGTATAATGCTAATAGAAAACTCTTACTATTTTGCATGGTGATTTTTAATTATTTTCAAAGTGGTGCCAGACAATGTGTAAAGAGAATATACAAGTATCTAAATGAATTAAGTGATGATATTTCTGCAGCTGTGTGATTAGTCTGGTACTTAAACCACTCTAGAAGGTAGGATGGAGAGCTTCCTGCTAATTAGTGAAAAATGATTCTTTTATTGTAGTATGGCTCATATCCTTCATTTTCTGATGGATTCTGCATTGCTGCTTGTTTCCCAAAAACTATTCCCCTGTGACAGCAGTCTTCATCTGCAATCAGTGATTAATAACTTCTGCAACAGCTCAAACCGCAGAGCTGCGGTGGGTCTCCGCTGGGTACCTGTGGGATAACGAGGACATGCCTTTCTGAATGTCTCGGCATGTCCTGCAGGTCACGTCCCTTCCCAAGGTGCTCCCAGCCCAATCCCATTCTGCTCGTGCGGTGTGTCGGACAGCTCAAAGACAACTGACTTTCTGAAGGAGTATGCTTGCAATAAGTGAATGTACGTGCTTAGAAAGCAGTGATAAACCAGTTCATCTTAATTACAGAAATGATAGGTATTGCGTAAGATTTGTCTCACGGTGGTTGTAATGTAAGAGGGCGAAATTTGCCCTAAATTAATTTTATATGTAAAATAGATTTTTTTTCTGTAAATCTTAAAATCCAAATTGCATAGCTATATTCATTCTAGCGTAGAATAGCATGTCTCTTCTTCTCTGAAGTACCAGCTGAAAGACCCAAACTTACTGTGTGAGTGAAAACATAGACCCTGACATACATCTGCACAGAAATTCAGTTGGAAAGCTGAAAATAGCCCTTTTAAGAAACCCTCCTATGAGCTTTATGTGCAGTAACAAAGAATAATAGAACAGTATCTTACTGCGGCAATAAGTGTATTTTTTTTTTTAAATGAAGCATTGAAATTCTAATCACTCTTGCTCAGTCTTCTGACTGTAACAGCTGTTGTTTTTCAATATTAAAAAATATTATATTTTGGGAAATAGCTGCTGTTGGTCAACTCAGTACTCCTGTTATGTTTGGTTATAAAGACAGCCGTATTTTAAAGACTGTTTTGTTAGTATCTTTTACAAGGTTTTAAAAAAAAAAGTTTGTTAGGTTGTCTGGTTTTATTATGGAAAAATGTATGGTTCATTCATGGGAAAATCTTTCTTAGCGTAGAACCACAATCTTAGTTTATATTGAATGTTATATCTAGCTTAATTCAAGGATATAAGGAGGCCATACTTGCTTGGATCTTGAGTCACCAGTTAGAGGGGAAAGTTAATAGAAATGATAAAATACTGCTGCTCTGCAATTTTGCATTTATGTATACTCGGTAGCATTTGTTTCCCCTCTTACACAGCTTAAAAATGATCACAGAAGACCTGAAGCCAGGCAGAGCAGAGCGCTGGGTCAATACGCCGAGGTGCAAAGTGCTTGCCTTCACCAGAGCTTAGTGATGTTACAAGGGATTCTGCTGCAGGGAGATGGTCGAGCGGTTTCATTTCTGTTTGAAAAGATATATATCCGTTTACTGAATAGCTGTGTTATTAGCGTTATTTTATGGTTGGTTAGAGGAGCTCAGTAGGATCTTGATGCTATTTTCATCAGAGCCTTCATTTTGGAAGAAACAGTGGCTTAAGGACCTATTTTTAAGTTACGCTTATGACTCCTTTTTGGTTATCAAAATTAGAGTAGTATAAGCCTAGTGTAAGAACAAAATTAGCCATAGGATCTGTTTAATTATGTTCTTGTAAATTAGTTTGCTTCAGTCCTAATTCTGTCATCCTCCCTCGTGTTGAACAGCCATTTCTTTTTGCAACTGATCCACTGAAATCGCTGAACTTAGTTGCATATTAAGAAATGTGATATCAGGATTTGAGAACTTGAAACTCCTGTATACTTAGTCTTTTCCGTTTCCTAATATCCAGCTCACCTTTCTTTTAAAAACAGATCTCGAAAACTCCAGGACGAAAATGAGAAGTGCGGTCTCAGTTCGAGAGGGGCAGGGAGTCGTGCTGCTCTGCGGACCACCCCCCCGGGCGGGAGGTAAGGGACAGTCCAGGCTTTGTGCTTCAACCAGAGCTGATTGACTGTAAAGTGGAATATCTCCCTGGAAAGGCAGAAGGGAGACCCTTCAGAGAGAGCAAGAATGAAACCTGGTTTCTGAAGTAAATACAGAGAGAGAGGAAACAAAACCAAAAGAGGGGGAGGGAAGTACTTAAGAGGATTTACTTTTATCTTGAAATGCCTTTCTCGCTCCTAGTAACTTCTGTGCACTTAACGTGTCTGATTTTTATGATATTTCCAGTAATTAGTTGAGTATCTTCTGGAGTTAAATTCTGCCCAATTTCACAATTGCTGAGCCTCGATGAATCTGGTTTTCTCTCTGACTACACAATTGCAAAGAGTAGATTGTTGTCTTTAATTATGCTAGTATCTGCCTGTTCTCTTGCAATCAAGACATTTGATAGTGTAATGTAATGATGTTGGCATAATTTAAAACGCTGCTGTCGCGAGGGGGGGGGGGCAAGAAAACTGGATGTATGGATTCTTGGTGGACCAAAAGTTGCAAGTATGTGTTATCATTCATTCTGCGTCCTCAGTCTTTGACTAATTGCTATTGAGCCTCAAGTAATATTTGAAAGTAACTGGTTTTATTTGGTTTTGATTGATATGGAGTCTCATTATTGAAGGGCTGTGATGTTAAACATTAGATTTGATTGCAAAGACAAGGTAATATAAGCTAAACATTGAATACAATAATATAGGTATTGTGGCCTATTAAATTTGGCAGAGTCCAAGCAGACATAGCCATAAAGTGGCAATTTTACAAGTGTCTGAGCTTGCAGAATTTTTCTGTCTAAACTGATACATACTCTTAAATCATCATTATAGCCTTACAACAGCTTTGTCTTTTCAGTTGCTGAGAAAACAGGTCATTCTCCCAGCTATCTATAAGAATTAGAATGATCAAATTCTGCTTCTATATGCAGTCCAAAGTCTGAATTACCCCAGCCATTCTTATACTCGCATCCTATGCATGGGTATACAGCCAGAGGTTGTTGCCAAACTGACTGCAACTCTGCACTGAGCCTGCAATGTTTAAGTTTGAGGTGTTAAACAGGAGGTTATACAAAACATGCTCATATTGCTAAGAATGGAGGTTCAAATCAACATGTGGAAGAGGTAAGAATTTCTTTCGCAGTCAGCAGATGGAATGTGATTGACACCCCCCACGCTAATTGTGTTATTCACACAAAAAAAGAAAGCTGAGTGCTCCCTGAATTAGCAAGTGGAATTGAGAATTGGTACCAGAATTATTTAAAATCCCTGGATTTGTCTGAAAGTTGGGGGATTAACCATTAAAGTTTTCAGGAGACATGGAGCAAGGTGGAATAAATCCTTCCTCTTCTTTCTTCGCTAAAATAGACCTATAGCGTGGTGATATCAAGCATACAGTGCCTCTAGATCTGGCACGGTAGGATGCAGGTCAGTAAGTCTTAGATAAAATATCCATTCATTGAGCACAAGTAGTTTGTTAGGAATAGCAGAGATGGTTTAGGAACAGCTGACCTGGCCTGAGGGCTCTGAGGGTGTTCAGCCCTTTCCAGATCGGTGATCTGATTTTTTTTTTTCCCTTTGATTTTGTATTCGTTGCACTGAGCTATCAAATAATTTCAGACAACACTAATTCTAAAAACCTTCTCAAATACCTTTTTTTCTCTTCGCCTTTAGCTGCTGAAATAATTGTTCTTTTGTGTTCTGCCATGTCGTGCAATTTCTAAGTTCTTGCTAGCTTGGTGGGGATTTGCACTTACTTCTTACATTCTCTGTAAGGAGTCTTCAAGAAGAGACTTGATTAAATTGCAATTATTCCTCCATATACAGCATTCCAGTTACAAGAGAAACCAATGTTCATCCCAAAAGAAATGGCAGTTCATAGTAGGAAGAAAGTAGAAGGAAATTGCTTCTCTTCTACAATTCGGCATATTTTTTTCTTTGCTTATCTTAGCGACAGCTATTTACATAAGAAATGTGAATATCCCCTTTCAATGGGGAGCAAATTATTCATGCAGTTAATGGTACTTTAGTCCTTTTGAAGTTTGCAGCTCCAGTTCCATCAGGGTGTGGACATTTAAACCAACAAAGAAACTCCATTTAATTTCATACACGCCAGCTCATATGCTGAGTTTGTATTTTAGCTTTGTTTCTGTGATGACCGTTGGTATACGGGGGGAGGAAGATGGTGCTCGATATTTCCAGTTGAGGGTGCAGAGTTTTATATTTCTGTCATTAAACAGGAGCTGTATCACAAACCACTCCAGTAATTTTTTTTTATTTTTATTTTTTGGAGTTAGTGCATTTTTCCTTTTTGGTATTCCCTTTTTTAGCATTCTCATTTGAGACTTACTGAATGGGCGATTCAATGAATGACTGGCTTTGTGTGTGAAGATTTTCCCCAAAATATTTTACTAATTCAACTGGTTTTTATGTTAGATAATATAAGTTGTATTATAATTGAGCCGTGATTTTTGGATAATTAAGATGGTCATCTGTCACTGTTCTGCATGACCATACTTCTGTATATAATTTTAATTGTTACAAAACCGGTATCTAAGGAGTGACAAAGCCCTGAGTAAAGCAAATCCACAAGTTCCTTTAGAGTTTTGCCTACTGTTACTACTGTATGTGTATCTTGATTATCATGTAGCTTGTCTTAAGATGCTATTTCTATTTGCTAGATATTGTGATTTATATTTGTTTAGTACAGTCAGTTTTACTAATCTGACATTGATTTTGGATTTCAGGAAATGTTACTAATTTATTCTATTCTTCGGGAGAGGAGAAAGCAATGAGAAGACAATCCTTTTATGTTGTCTGTGGTAGTTTCAGGGCTGCTTTACACACAGAGAAAAAGATGATTTTTAATGGTAGAAGTGGAGATTTGCTTGATGGTTACTCAGACTTTTCAAGGAATTCAGGCTTGCCTGGAAAAACTAGGCATTAGTTTTATGTTGGTGGATATACTCCCTGTTATCGTGTTACTATGTGGAATATCACCATAACCCACAAGAATGTAAGAAAATGGCAAGAATGTTGTGGAGCCAACAAGCTGTTGCTTCAGAATTGCAAGGAAATTCTACTTGTCTTATATCACACGAGGCTAATCATGAATATGTGTCCCTATTTCATGCAATATGGCAAGGATATTTCTACATATATAAAGCAGCAAGAATATGTCTTCCCTTTTGCTATCATGCCCTAATAAATGTAGATTTAATCGATAAATGAGACCATATTTGAAGGATAGGGATCAATCTAGCTTATAGCTTATTATTTTAAAGTTGTGACATGTTGGTTTGAAATTATATTAGATCATGGAAAAATAGATCCCAATTTTATTGCTCACTGCTTGGTATGACAAATATTTCAGTGAATAATGTCATGTCTGTTGCAAATTAGTATTTAGACTTGCAAATTTTTGCTCATGTCTCTTGTATTGCCATTTGGAGACCTGCAAGTTCCAGCAAGACTGTGCTTCATGAATAACATGGCATGGAAAGTATCTCAAATGCCAGAAATATTTTGATGCTTTGATTATTTTTTTTCCACAACTCTTGACTATCAACATGCTATTTTTCAGGGGACTGTAAATTGAATTGATTTTACTTATTTGGCTTTGGAAAGATTTCATACCCTTAAAGCAAAACCAAACTGGTAGAGCTCCAGAATACAGTTTCTTTTCTACTGCCCATCAGTGTGTTTTCAGGAGGTGGAAAGCATCCTGGGTTTGCACCTCTACTTTTTCCTTTTGTTGCAGATCGTGGATGACACCCATCTGGGCGTGAACAAGAAATTATACTTGCAGTAGGCTCGTTACGAGGTTTTTGCACAAAAATGCATTCTAAGGAGAATAGTATGTTGAATATTGTAAAAGCAATGGCCTTAAAAATGGTTCCATAGTGTTCTCGAGCTGTTCTCAATCTGCCAAGGAGAAATGGTATTTTTATTTAAAAGTATATTTTGCTATAGTCCTGCTGGTGTCGTCATCATCATCTGCACAAATTTCAGCTGACAGTTTGAAATCAAATGGTACCCGAGACACGTTTATTTGTCCATAGGAGAGACAATAATACATGTTCACAGCTGGATTTTTCCAATGATTTCTATCTGTCAGAGCATTATTTTCACCACCAGTAACAAACCAATGCTACAGGGATGCTCTCTGTTCCGCGCTTTATCAAATGCGGTCTTTCTAAAGCACTTTTCTTTTGATAAACCTGTGTTCCAGGCTGAAGTGAACCAGAATTAGTATATCCTTATTTGTATTTGTGCAACATCTGCAGCTACTTCACACTACACGTTTTTAAGCTAGCGTGGAGGTGTATAACTAGCCTTGTAGCAAAGGATGCATGATTCCAGTTTGGGAAAGGGCAAACTGGACAAGCAAGGTATCACTCCAGATTCTTACAGAACTCTGTTAACTCAGGTATCACTCCAGATTCTTACAGAACTCTTTGTTAACTCCATGTTTCACTATGCACGTCAATGACACTGAACATATGAATATATTAGTATTTCTATGTTATTTCTTAGATATTTGGTCTTCTATCCCTTTTGTAAGTCTTAGTTCGAGAGGTGTATCTAGATCATGAAGGATAGCTTCATAGCCAGGTAGTTAGTAGAGCATTATCACTCCAGATTCTTACAGAACTCTTTGTTAACTCCATGTTTCACTATGCACGTCAATGACACTGAACATATGAATATATTAGTATTTCTATGTTATTTCTTAGATATTTGGTCTTCTATCCCTTTTGTAAGTCTTAGTTCGAGAGGTGTATCTAGATCATGAAGGATAGCTTCATAGCCAGGTAGTTAGTAGAGCATAAAGCCTGGAAACATCTATGATCAGTAATACTAGCTCTTGTAATTTTGCACTACATCTTGAATACCCATTGCAAAATGGGTACAGGAATATTGCAGCTTTTTATCACTTTGTTTTTAAGGAAAGATTTTAGCCTTCAATCCTTCATATATATATTTTTATATTTTTTTAAAGTAGCATTCCCAAATATACAAATCGGAAAACAAAACAATATTTTTAAATCTCAGTATTTTAAAGGTAGATTATTTATTTCATAAGTGGGGGGAGGGAGCGTGTCAGAAGCTGTAGTCTGTGCAGCGAGGGGTACAATTTCACCTAAAGCCGAAGGAGGAGTTTTGCATAAGATTGGGTCAGCTCCTGCTGGCTGCAGTGCATTTGGTTTCCACTAAAGGTTCACTAAGACTTTCAGTACGTATAGTAGTAGCATATATAATGTTGTGGGAGAGAGCAAAGAGTAGAGCAGGCTTTGGTGGGACTAATACTGCATAAGTTTCATCAGCAAAATGTATGCGGGCACTCCAGAAGACCTCGAAAGACTATGGGATGTGCACTTCATTGCTGATACCTGCTCTCATTAGCCCTCTTTCCTGAACCTGAATAAACTGCAAGAGGCAGCCACATGGCATAAGAGTGTTTTTTAATGGGAGACTGTTCCTCTCAGTGGTGGGATATTTGCTGGAAGAAGCGGGGATGGAATGAAAGAGGGAGAGGTAAATTAGGAAGAACCAAATTGCAAGAAAAAAGTTCAGGTCGAGCCTTTTCACGTAGCTAGTCCCAGGTATCTCAGGTATGCCCTGGGAAAAAGAGGAGAAAATTGGAGAAAATAACTGGGTTTGGCCCTCTACCGAGATTATTTTTATCCCTAAATTGTTACCGTGGCGTTTTTCTCCTCCAGCTTTTTATTATCTTCTCTACTAAAATATTTGAGTTTTTCTTCAGAAACAGGGTAATTGATTAGGAAGAGGCAGGAGGGAGATGGCTGCAGTCCCAGCACACAGTCATAGCTGATCATTACGCTGTTAACAAGAGTACTGGAAGTAATTTTTGTTTTTCACAGGGGTTTACTGAGTACTTTCTCCTAAATGAGTGCAAGATTACCCAATGAAATTTGTCGCTAATTAATACTTCTGCCTATAAACATTAGTACATTTCTTGGAAAATTTACACTTGGGTATTTCCATTAGTTTCCTTTAGTTTATCTCACTAATATTTAACATTCAGAAGAAATCAGATGTGTTTTAGTTGAGCAATAAGCTAAACTATCATCTTTTTATCCTCAAAAATTATTATAGGCAGGAAGCAATTTAAAATACTTTCAACTATTGAAAAAGCACAACAGAGTTGTTAGAAATGCTCTGAGCAATTAAATGTAAAGTTCTCGGGAGGTGATTAGAAGAACAATTTGTCATTTGAAATGGATATGGCTAATGGGTATGCATTTAAATATTGCTTCCTAAAGCAGTTTCTGACTCTTCTGCATACTTCCAGAGTACAAACAATTTGATCAGAGCCAGTACAGTTTGAGTGACACAGCTAGTCTGAAACAATTAGTTCAGAAATGTGATAAAGAGAAACTAATCCATCATCCTGCACAGCTACAGGGGAGACAAAATTGGGTTTTTATTCAGCACTGGAACCCTATGTAGAAAAGCATTTTGTCAGACTTTCCCATTAGCATCTGGATTTCCTTCGGAGCACCGAGGAACATTTAACCTGCTGGTTAAGGAGCACTTCTATATTACAAGGTCACATTTGGTTTGAAACTTAACGCTAGCTAATGGTCGAACCCCACGCGTGACAGGCGAAAGGCGGGGGGGGAAGGCAGACAGCAGGCGAGGCCATATTGCCGAGCTGCTTTTCCAGTGGATGTGTCGCTTGGAATTCGTACGTAACATGAGTTCTTCTGTGGTATTGATAAAGAAATAACGCTGCCAGTCTTGAGCATCTGTGTTTCCTAAGGATGAGCTTACACATGTTTACATTTTAATTACAATGGTGTGCTTTGCTTTTGATGCTGCTTTGAAAGACTTAGGAAAACTCTACAGATTGTCGAGTTTAGAGAAAAACAGACCTTCAGTGGGCTGTTTTACATCACCGGAGCTCTGTCACCTGTGGCAGCCGTGCAAAGGTAGCAGACTAGCGTGTGCAATTACTCCTTGGCTGGTCTGTCACCTGTGGCAGCCGTGCAAAGGAAGCAGACTAGCATGTGCAATTACTCCTTGGCTGGTCTATGGTTGTGGTGTAGGTGGGGGGGCAGTAGAGAAAAATACAATTTATGCTGCAACTATGTTTAAAGAACTGCATCTTTTTTTACATCACACTAGCTCACTTCAAAATCAGGAAACGAGTGGACTCTTAACCATATTCCATTTAAAAATTAAAATTAGGTGTTAGCCTGAAGTAAGAATCTTGCAATTTCAGCTAAAACATTCCAATATTCTCGTTAAATGTGTAGATGGAAATTGCAAGATATTACATAGGTCTCTTGCACTGCTCTCATTGTTTTGGGTTATTCCATCACAGAAGTTGCATGCCTAACTACCTGCACAGCATGCTGAAAATTGATCTTTTATATTTTATCTACAAAACAATACACTTTTTATGCCAAAACGATTAATGGTATACATTAGTTTCAAATCAGAGTGTTTCCATTGTACTCTGGAATAAAATGAGTTTCTCAGGATATGTTCTTCACTTTTTGTAGCTGGACTCAGATTCCCATCATGCAATTTACATTTTGTATAAACAAAGATGTCTTCAGCCAATTACATTTTGTATAAACAAAGATTTCTTCAGCCAAAAGAAGAAAGTTATTCTAAAGAGTTTTGGGGGGAATTTCAGAAGCGTTTATAAATCTCCAAACTTTTTTCCCCAAGTTGGGAAAAGGCTGCAACTATTTTAACCAGATACCCATTATTTCACCTTACTCCTGGTGACCACAATTCAAGCCCTACTATAGAGTTTTGTTTTGTAATTGTCACTATTTTTATATAGAAAACATTAACAAAAAGTAAACTACCAACCTACAGTTTATAGATAGACTGTACTCTGAAGTGTGACTGCAGGTTTTGTGAACAGCTAAAGACTTCTGCATTATTAGTGGGATAACTACTTGCATGCAAACAATTCAGGATCCCCCTTGGAAATAGGCAGTCTGAGTTCTGTTTTGTTTTTCCCAGCCTAACATACTTAGGACAGTTTTTCAGTTTCTGGGCATTTAATGTGCTCAAGAATATACCCTGAAACCCTGAAACTATGTACAATTTATTCCCAATAAAATTCTAAAGAGTTTTTTCATTCTCAAAACGGTATCATTTTTGACAGTGGCACCTAAAGACATTGTAATATCCAGTTTAGAAAGACGTTAGGGGATCCCATATTGGAGTACATATGCACTGTAGGTGTAAGACAAGGTGTTTAAGATCTTTATTTGTAAAACAACCTTTAACGTTTGCCTAAAGAGTGATTTATTTTATGGCAGAGAGAAAGAATTAGCTG
>NW_008795710.1:1033190-1080839 GCF_000699145.1 Aptenodytes forsteri | reverse complement strand
GGGGGGGGGGAGCATGGCGCTGAAGTCCAGGCACCAAGAGCAGCCTTGCAGCTGGTTGCACTGGCTTTCTGAAGGAAGGACAGGCTGCTCGAGGCAGTGAACTAAGTGGGATGAAGTAGCCAGGGTTTGCCCAAGTAAGAAAAGTAAAGTAGTTAATGAGAAGTTTGAAGGTAGTACATGTAAGATAAAATGCATTATAGCCCCTGGGGGCACTCGCATCCACACGTACAGTGACCTAAACCCATAGCAGTGTAATCCTCTAAGGATTAGGCTGCCGTGAACCAAGGACAGTTTGTCTAGGTTAAGAGCGTCCTCTGGGAGTTTAATGCACTTTTACCTCATGCAGATTAATTCCCCGCTTTTAAATAATTTGTTTGCACTTTCCTAGGGGTTCCTGTGCAGACCGACGTACAGAGCTGTCCTCAGCAGTGTTGACAAACTGACGTGTGTGTGTGTGTGACTGCCCCACAAAGCCGTACCTGCTGCCTTCGCGTCTGGGCCGCGAGAGCTCGCTCCTTCCTGAGCGCTGCTCATCCACAGAGCGAGGGGCTTTTCTCCATTTGCTGTCACTTCATCGCAGTTTGAACTGAAACTGGGCCAAATGATGAACTAATTGGTTTCTTCCTTAATTATGGAATCTGTCATTATCCTCTCAAAATCAGTGTTACTTTTCCATTACTTTTACTCTTAACTCTAAGGTAGATAATTCAAAATAGCTGGCTGTTACAGATTTCCATGTCTTTAATTGCAGTTTCTGTCACTGCTAAATTTTGTCTGATTACTTTCTTGCAAACAGGTTTTTTTTTTAAAAGCCATATACCATCCTGCGGGTTAGGCAGAGTGCCAGTTGAAGACAGAAAATAGCGGGATATTTCAGCTTCCCGTTGTATCTCTGTTACAGAATATTGTAAAATCTGAGTTGGAGAACTGCATGAAATAATATAGATTTGGGTATCAATGATTGACATGAAACTTCTTTTCTTTAAAAAATAAAACATAAAACCTCTAACTATTGTTCGGTCAGCTTGATGCACTCAAAATCAAATATTCTAATTTCTTTTCAGGATTATTTATGGAAACATCTGCTTCAGTAATGTTCAAAACTGACCGGATTTCCCTAAGTTTAAATCTGTTTCAGAACAATATTGTTCACATCATTTACTTTTGGCTATTTTAGAAATGTCATTTCAGTGTGAATTATGGGGCTAGTGGGTATATATTAAGCAGGTGTATAGGAGTGATGGTCCAGAACAAAAGGAGCAAGCGATGACCTTCAGAATTTGTGCATTTAGTGGATAAAATAAACTTTATGAATTGTCCTTCTCCTTTTGGTCATAGGTCTATATGCTTCCCCACACAAACACAAACTTTTGCTTTGCTGATTTCCTGAATTCATTTGTAGTTTTGGATTTCCACAACTACTGTTGTCTCTTAAATTCTGTTTACAAGAAATAAAAATTGCCCTGGTTCCATTCAGTGGTCTCCCACTGATGTGTTGCAGCCTCTCTTAGAGGAAAGGAGTAACATAATTAAAAGCAATCTTTTCAA
This sequence comes from Aptenodytes forsteri, assembly GCF_000699145.1. NCBI lineage: Eukaryota > Metazoa > Chordata > Aves > Sphenisciformes > Spheniscidae > Aptenodytes > Aptenodytes forsteri. The sequence goes on along the minus strand of NW_008795710.1, from coordinate 1,079,291 downwards.
AAGCGTGTACAATGAGCTTAAGGCCTAACTTTGAACCCAGTTAAAAACTACTAAATGTGTGAGCAACATTCTTTTTTCTTACATAGGAAGTGAAGATAGGGGTTTTTTTAAGGCTCATAGATGGCAGGAAATGACCATGGTAGACCTCAAAGGCCGTGCCGATTTAATTGTTGAATTTTGTAAAAATTTAAGTTTAAAAATGACAGGCAATTTCGTAAGCAATTATTAATTGAACACTTAGGTGCACAAAGCGCCTAGAACAGTATGAGCATGCTGAGTGTGTTGTGGCTTGTAGACTGCACAGTAAATAATAATCAAATAATGCAAAATAAAGAGAAGAAGCCAACCAAGATGTAGTAAACAAATAAAAATTGAGTAATAACTGTAATTTCCAATACCTTATCCATGTATGGTCACCAAATAAGGAGAAAATGCATTGGAAAGCGAAGGCTTAGGTCTCTGAGGAAGCTCGGGAGAGGCATATTACTTCCATTTATAACAGAAAATCAACTGAAAACTTGTAATTGACAGAAAGGGAGTGAGTTTATGTCCCTTGAGGTGCCCTGGGATCAGCAACAGGCAAATGGTGTAAACATAATAAATCACAGAACAAGTTGTTTAATACGATATTTTTTGGAAAATAAGAATACAATTTTGTAAAGTACTATAAATATAAAATGAGATATGGCTGGGGGGGTGGGGGAAAGAAACACCCTGCTCCTTTTTTAAGAGAGTCGATGAAAATATATGTTGAATGGGAAATTAGGTTTCCAGGAGTGCTTATTCATAGGCTGTTGAAGGATCCAATTAAACTGGAATACACTTTGCGTGGCTTTCATAATCATAATGACTGATTTCAATGAGTTTACTCTAGACTTAACCCAATATAATAGGAACGAAATCAAGCTGCTTATTTTCCTGCTGCGTATCCAGATCTGTCCGTCCCCTTTGAATGTTTAGAATAATGTCTTTTTTTCTTTTTATTTTCTTTTTTTTTAAAGAATAAAATAATATTTTGAACTAAGGAAAACAAGTAGCTCAATAAATACCAGAACCAATAAAGCCTGGCTTCCCACACTTTTGTGTCTTGTGGATGTCTGAGTTTGATGTAGAGCTGAAAATGTAAATTATTTTTTTCTTACAGTTCCTGAATTGATACCTAATTTGGTCTACAGCCTTTGCCTCAGCCTTATGGTCACTCTCTTCATCCAGCTGCTCTGCAGAAATGGAATTATGCTTCATTTTCTAGTCTTTCCCATTTAACAAGACCATATAATCTTTCCTCTCAAAGAGGTTTTAGTCCCCTTTAAACTCTTAAGGTGTACTCTTTCTTTTTTTCCTTTTTAAAAATTATTATTTATTTTATTTTTTCTTTTTGAAGTGGCTGATAGATATTGTATAGTGCCAGACCACAGCGAGAACAGTGCACAGATGCCACCTCCCTGCTGCGCATTGCTTACTCAACAAGCCCTCACAATTCAACAGCAAACCATTGACACCTACATCTTGGTATTTGTTGTAAGATGGGAGAAAAGCTGTACAGAATATTTTTTTTGTTGACTGTATGAATATTCTTTGGCTTGTGTATGAGACTCTTGTGGCACATCTCAAAAGTCTTACTGAAGTCAAGCTGGATCATAGGGTTTTACTTTCCACTGCACTAACTACCCTATCTTTTCTTGGCAAATCTTTGTTGGCCTTCCTTATCATAAATTCATTATACCTCTCATGCTGTGTAGGAAGGAACTTTTAGTGAAAGCCATTGTTTCACCTGAGCAGACACGCTGCAGGTCCAGAAGGATAGATGGCTGTTTTGAACAATAAATATTTCCAAAAACGACAAAAGTTTAACTCTTGAGAAAAGTCCTGAGACTGTTAATTGTTCATATACACCACTCCTGCAAAATTATGTTAATGGAAGGAGTTTAAATATTGATAGAAGAAAATTAAATGCAATTATGATAAGCCATTTCATTTGATGCCCTTTTTGGATTAGCCAGTCCATAAATATTTTAATAATGTCATTTATCGAATGTTTTTTCACCTGTGCAATCTTACCTTGTGTTAAATTTCCTGTCGGCTTAGCGCTTTCCTGGGTGCATATTCATACTCAACTGTGAGGGTTATGAAAATGCCTACTCTCCATTTCATGACTGCATCCAAACATATGCACTTTCAAATTAAACCTGTGCAAAAAGGGGTGATCTCCATTTTGTAGGGGCAGTGCGAACACTACAAGATATTTTAACATGAAGGCAGGTCAATCAAGCTATTAATCGTCTGTAATTAGCACTTGCAGAAGCTGTAATCTTTTTATAAACTTTCAGCTGAGTGGCACATGGGTGAAAAATTATTTCTTGCCTAGAAAACCATTAAAAATTAATTTCCTTTGATTCTGTATGAGACAAGCACATGGCCTTGCACAGGAAGGGGCTTTTGCCAATTAAAATTGGACACACAGAGCTCAGAGTGGTGTTGAGAAAAAAATAAATTCTAGTGCAGTTTTTGCCAAATCTCTTAGTTTATCTTTTGAAGTGTGGTTTTTCCTTTCAAAAGACCATAATGAATGGCAGTGAGGGCTACTTTGCCGTATTATGCAGAGATTTTTTTAATGGAATTTTTATGGACTTTTGTATCAAAAAAACAGTTTGGCTGTGTGGTAAGCCCTACTGGGAATTCATGCTTCTTTTGACATTCCTTTGGCTTGCATACTCCTGTGCTGTTTCTATCTGATAAGTATCTAGCTGAATTGTTAAGTAACTACTGAATGAGTAATGATTCCATTTTAGCAAAGTTTGGTCTCATTTTTGTTGTCTGCTCCTATTTCTGTCCATATTAAGTCTTAGGAAAAAAAAAAGAGGAGATAAAAAGCATTATCCTTGCATAAACACTTTGAATTCCTTTTACCTTTTTCTCCTGCTGGAAGAGTTACGGCTTTGGTGAAGAAATGATTTGTTTTGCCTTTTTTGGGTTTTGCTAGTTTCTGGTACTTCTTAAAATTTATTTTTCTTAGTCATTGGCTCTCTGGTCCTATTTGTTACGTCATACAGTATTGTATATAATACAATATTGTAAAGTACAGTAATAAAATAAACTGATCTTTGAAGCAAAAAATGTGAAAAACCCTACCAAACATCTTTACTTCTTTTTTATTCCCAACTAGAATTGTCATTTGCTTGGATCTTCAATGAATATCCATCATTTGTACAAGAGGACAGTCGGCGATTTGTGTCTCAAGAGACCGGTCACCTCTACATAGCCAAAGTCGAGCCGTCGGATGTAGGAAATTACACCTGCGTTGTAACTAGCACTGTGACCAACAGCCAAGTTCTTGGGTCACCAACTCCTCTAGTGCTGCGCACGGATGGTATGACTTCCTTTCTACGTCGTGAATAAGTAACACATCTAGTCATCAGTGAACGTTTTTGACTCTGCATTTTCAGGATATTGGTTGCTTTATAAGAAGATAAACTATTTTGTGTTGCATGCTCCTCTTCCTCTCCTAAGTCTGACAGTGATTTCACTGGCAGGTCCCTATGCTTCTCTTTATATATGGAGTGCGAGAGAAATAAACTTGATTTTGAATTTAATGTGATGTAATGCTAAAGAGAGGAAAAAAGGCTTTAAAAATTGAAAATTACCTTTTGCAATTGTCTCACATAGGTGTGATGGGAGAATATGAACCCAAAATAGAAGTTCAGTTTCCTGAGACGCTTCCTGCAGCTAAAGGCTCAACTGTGAAGCTAGAATGCTTTGCACTAGGAAAGTAAGTTTTTTTACTTCACCCATACTGAAAGTTGAAGCACACTAGGGTTCATCTGCACAAGAGATGTGGAGTTCTGGCAGTTGTTTTGGCGGTGTTTTCTAATGACCCTATTTTGATCATCACAATTACTGCCTTGGAATAAGAGGGCAAAGAGTCTTTGAGTAATTTTTTATTTTGTTTAGAATTAAAATGTATATGTTGGCAACACAGGAATTTACTTTTCATTTCAAATTATCTTGAAGAAGATCAGTGCAGTTTTGCATATATCCTTTGACCTAGCTCTGCTTTCTCTGTGTAGAAGGAAATGTTGTTAAAGTCTGCCAGAATTTTGTCTGAATTTTACTGTTAAATGTACTTGATGCTTTCATAATATTTTTCTTCCCTTATAGCTGAAATAAAGATTAAAATGCATTCCTCTTCCGAATGATATTTCATACACAATGGATATCTTTTCTTTTTCACAAATGATCTGAGAATGCATTTATGTTTCTGTAAATGTATTTACTTACCACTTTGTGGTTTATTTGCAGACAGCTTTGTCAGGTGTTCATAATTTTAAGCGCCCGATTGATAACTTCATCACATACTATTGCTTTGGTTCCCCAGCTAGGTGAGTGAAAGTTTTAAAATCGGAGAATGAATGGCTGTTGTATTCTCCTTCCATGGAAGTCACTGGTAAATCTCACCTGTCTTCAGGGGAGGCCAGTGCTGATTTACAAGAAATTTTACAATCATTGGACATTCACACAGATATTCATGAAAAATTTGGTACCACAAATTATAGCGTATGATACAGAACAGTACATGCAAATCAGTTGCCATAGTGTCTGACCATCTGTCATATATGGTATGAATACCACTTTTGACAGAAGCATTTAGTTATTTCTGAGTTTTATTGTATATTAGTTTAAGTTTCTAATTTTGACAATCAAGTACTGTAACCAAAGCTGTTTAAAACCCCATTATTTTCTTTTTAGCCCTGTGCCTCAGATTAACTGGAGAAGAACTGATGGTCTGCCATTTCCAAGTAAAATAAAGCTTAGGAAATCCAATGGCATGATTGAAATACCTAATTTCCAGCAGGAGGATGCAGGACTATATGAATGTATTACTGAAAACTCAAGAGGAAAAAACATTGCAAGAGGACGTCTCACTTACTATGGTAGGAAACTTACTTTCTCCTTCTCTCCTGCCTTTCTTTCCACATGAAGTATAAGCCACTCTAGGGTACTTTTGGGTTTATAGCTTCTGCAATGCCATCAAGCGTTTGTGCTTAAAAATCCGTGGCATCTCAACTACTCGCAGAGAATGAGAACTTCTGCACCAGGTTTTTGCATAACACTTGTAATAAATGTCCAGGCTCAAAAGGGTTGCTAAGAGTAGTGTAGAAAGTGCTTATGCTTATTTTTCTATGATGGAAAGACTTTTTTTTAAACACTACTTACTGGTCCATTGGTAAAACCTTAGATTTTCAGTCAGTTGGGTTTATTTGGGGGATCATTTAGGCCTCGCGTTTACAGGAAATATAAATTTTGTCTTGCTTTAGGCAAAGATTACTGATGGATATTGTCAATCCTTTGCTTTCAAAACGGCCAATTTTATTTTAAAATGAGAGAATATAATCCAGCATAGGAAATGAAATAATATGAAATTTAATAGCTGGAAGCAGACAGTGTTTCTTATGCATTTAAGGCTATAGAGTGAAATGAATATCGGCAAAGCACATTGCTGGTGTTTTAAAGCTAGAGTGATTTGCAACGAAGTGGTAATTGACAATTTTTGTTGAAGCCAGATCTCGGCAAATAAAATTTTCTTTAGGTAGATGGCAATTTAAAGTGTGTTTCAGACTGTGCTTTGGAATGCTATTCCTCATGTAGAAATATTTGAGCAAAGATTTTTTTTTTTTTAATTTTTTAAAGTATAAAAAAGCGTGGAGCATAGCTACTGTGCAACTTCAAGCAAACGTTCTTTCTGTTCACTACTTCTGTATGGGAAGCTGCTGTTTACTAGAACACACAAAGCGCTGCAGTGTAGGTTTTAGTTAATGAAGATTTTAATTTAAGGCACAACAGATTTTATAAGGAAGAAGGAAAAGAGACTTCTCCCCCCCTCAACTTCCAAATTAATAGTTACACTGAATCACTGCCCCATCATCGGAAATGTTCAAGGTTAGGCTGGATGGGGGACTTTGAGCAGCCTGAATTTTCCATGTACTACTTGTAATTACGACTTTTTGAGAAATCCTATGAATGACAGGGCAAAAGATCTAAGATGCTTCGTCTGCCAGCATCATCTGTCATTCCAAACTTGGCACTATGCATTTGATTGGATAAAGTGACTTTTATTCGCTACTTGAAAGTTTCAAACAAGTTGTGGTTTGTACATCGGTTTGGCTCAGTATTCCTATTGCAGTTTTAAATCAGGGCAGTTGTAAGACATGTCAATGTAAAATACATACAAAATAGAGTAGATTTGCTCATTAGTCCTTGTAATGTAATTACGACAGTGGGCAATCTTGAGATATTTGACCTGCTTCCCAAGTTTTGTTTTGCTCATTAAAGGACCCAGAGCTGAAATAAAGGATGTTGCTAATCAATAAAGGCAAGCAAGTTGCAGTTTTGTGACAAGTAAATTAGTGTGAACATCTTCATTACAAATCCAGAAAGGGATTTGAACTCTCAAATAGAGTTCATATTCCAATATAAATGTCTGCCCATATTAGATTCATCCCTAATATGGATGTTTATCCTAAAAAGAATAATGAGACCTGTAATGGCATTAATGGCACTCCAACTGTTTCATTTCATTTGTTCTGCTTAATGAAACCCATTCTGCAGAATTAAGTAGATGTAAGTAATCTTTCTTATTTTGTTACTTGCTTTGTTGTTGCAAATGGAATGCCAGCAAGTCTGTGTTCAGGATAGGATCATTTTAACACTTTTTGATAATTTGAAGGATTTTGATTCTGTTTGTAGATTAATAATGTTCTATAACTGAAGATAATATCTTCTGATGGCTTGCCACTGCATCTGATATCAAAGCTCAGAAATCTGTCTGGTAAAGAAATCTAACCATATGCCACTCAGTCTTCCAAGAAAAGATCAATATTTAAGGAAGTTGTTCTAAAGGCAGATGAGGATTTGGCGAAAATTAATGCAATATACTGAAGACTTAGAATAAAAAACATCCATCTGCCAGAAAGTACCAATGCTGGCAAAGATGACTCAAATCTATGTGGTAATGTTAGTGGATGTTGGCTGCTGTTAAAACATTTTATGGTAGAAGTGTAAGACGTGTCTGCTAATCCTATATAGAAAAAGATACGCATTACAAATGGACAAATTCCTTTTTATTTCAATAGTGAAACATTTATTTTTCTCTCCTCAAAAGAGCAAAGCACGTTTCTGGCTTACCCAGGAAAGAGTATAAGAAGAATTGGGGTTAACATTTTCCAAGTTGTCTTAGTGAAATAATGTGAAAAATAAATCTCTTCAGGGAAAAAAAAAAATAGATAAAAATTTTCCATTTCACTGAAAAATAGAAAGTTTTCCTTTCTTTGCAGATTTTAAAGATTCTTTGTAAATGAAACAGAAAGCTAGTCCTAAACAAAAGCTTGAAACATTTCATTGCTCTGCTATAAAACAAAATACTCGTATTCTCCTGATTTGTTTTATGAGCTGAAACTGTAAAATTTGAATTCTGAAAATTGGGGTTTTCAGTGCATAAATGGTTTGATTAAAATTAAAAAAAAAAAAAAAGTTATGTTTTCTGTGCTATCCTGCCTTTCTTCCAATAATGAATTATAGTCTTGAAACCACAAAGCATTTGAACATAGGCTCAACTTTAATTGCATCCGTAGTCATTTTCTAAAAAATGCTTATAAATTTGGTTTAGAAATTCTGTGCACATCTGTAACTCTCTTTATGAAAAATAAAATGAGTCTGCTTTTTCTAATTTTATTGTGGGTTTTAAATATAAGTCTCAACCCATAGTTGAAGTTGGTAATTAAAATAGATACTCTAAAACACATATTTTGGGTTCTTTCATAACATTACTAACAGACTATTAATCTTTCTTTTTTGTCATGAAGGATTTTATCAAGAAAAGCCCAACATCAAATGTTCAGTTTTTTGTCCTTTGTATAGTTCCAACATTTGTTTAATGCCAGTTTTCTCCTCAGGGGAGTTCAGAATGTGCTAAAAATAGGACAAGATTATCTAACTTTGATTTAATATAAAACCTGAATATATAAATAATTTGCTTTCACTTTATTAGTATATTCGTTTGTCATCGCTATTAGCCCTTTCCATAAAGAGATAATAAAAGAAGAAAGAATCAATGAGGCGTTTCATGGCATGGAAAAGTGAGAAGAGATGAAACAATTACATTTTTGTATTTTAAGATGCAATTAAACATGTAACGTGGTAGAGATATGTAAAGCAATTAATTTAAAGTATAACTGAAGAAAATATATTCTTAATTAGCACATGCTGATTTAATGGAACTCATGCTTGACAGTAGCAAGGTAAAATGTTTAACGGGGAGAAAATATTCTGCTGCTGTTCTCCTTTTGCTCTGCAGTGGTGCTCTGTGATAGCAAAGGTGAACCCCCCCAGTAATACATAGACGCTACATAATTTTTTAGTATATCAAAAAATACTTGTATGTTTTGTTAATTACTTTGGTAATAATGTGCCACCAACATTATACTGAAACTACATTATTCCTGTATGTGGAAGAGTCTCACTGTTTAAAGCTTTTGTCTGATAGCCTGACTCTATCTTGTTCATGGAGATGTCTTCAAAACATTAACTACAAAACTATAAATGACTAAATAATATCAAAGAGTTGCTGAGTTTGATCAACCAAGAGTATAATTGTCGATGCTGTCTAATAATTTAATTGCCTTGCTACAGAGACAAATTGTTCATCTTTTTTACATCCTAAAACTTTCCCCAATGAGGTAGCAACTACCTGTTGCTTGAGAGCATTTTTATTTTTGAATGGAAGTCAAATAATGGGCATCTTCAGGGATGCGTTGGATGCTTCTCTAGGCCCAGTTGTTTTATCAGAAAAAAAGTTATTCATGCTTAAAGTCACTTGGAGTTCTGAGATAAAATAAGATTCATCACTTCTGTAGGCATCAGTATGAGTGTCATAGCCTGACTTTCAGATATACTACCTAGAAAAATGGTTACATTTTCTGTTGGTTTTTTTCCCCAGTATGCTTCATAGCTGCTTTCTCTTGAACTATGGAAAGTTCTTTTTGACTCTGATTTATTGCCCAACTGCTGAGCTATCCAAAGGTATTTTCAAAGGAGATTTCCAGCCCAGCTTTCAGACTGTAAATTTCAAAGTAAAGATACGTGTATAAGCAGACTGCATCTTATCTGCGAGCCCCAATTAGGGACTGTTATGGAAGAGCTTCCCGTAGTCTTCTGCCTCCAAGCAGAGGCATGGCAGACCTCAGTACTCTCTGGGAGAGCACAGTGTCTAGGCAAAAGTCATGGGCCTGAAGCTCTGCCTTTCCTTCGTGCTATTCCTATGGCTTACAGAATTAGGAGGAGATTTTTATTGGAGTCTCACGCTCTGAAGGAAATCAGATATAAAAATTCCTGTTGGCATGCATCATTCACGGTACCCCACAAGCTATTTGCGAATTAGATCTCAGCTCGACTTCTGAAAACTGTCAGCTTCTTCAGCCATTGCTTCCAAGAGCTTCGTTGCAGTCACTCATTGCAGTTGGTCTTCATTCGCATCAAACCCCAGAACAGTCATCGCAAAGGGTTTCTTAAAAATCTAAAAAAAATGGTTCTTGCTTTCTTTATGGCCTACAGTGTAATGAAGCAACAGTTGTTTTCTTCAGGAAGACCTGCCTGGGCTAATTAGCTGGAAGAAAAGGGTGATTGTAGCCACCAAAAAAAAGGTGACCGAGTCTTCTCACTGCGATAAATTTTATGAAGTTGCACACTTGTATCACTTCTTGCCTGTGGGACCATGAGTATTGCAAGGAATATTTTAGGCAAAAACAACTGAAGCAAAATAGAGTCTGGTCTTTTTCCAAGTGACTGACCATGAGGCTGACAGCTAACCTTCTTTAGAAAATCAGTTACCTACAAGTATTTCGTCCTAAGGGAACTTCATATGAATCTTTCATGAAGGTTGCATAGCAAGTTCCTAAGAATTCTTAATATTACCACACAATACGGATTCCTATCACAGGCTCAAACCCTGCACTACAAACTCCATTAAAATTAACTTCCAACTTCTCAACTTACAGGACGTCATCTTTTTTTAATCTGAATGAAAATATGTTGCCTGCTTGCCTGTTCCTTGCTTAAGGAGGAAGGAGTGGTGTCTCCTCAGGACAATCTGAGCTGTACGCCAAGCCAATGCAGTAGCTCCATGAGAGAATGAGGCTTTGTTACCAAGTCATTAGTCTTTCTTAAGGGGCACAGATGTGGCAGTGGGGGTGGAACCAGATGTTCTAAACAGGTAACATTTGCCTAACAGCGACGAGACCTCAAGAGGAATAAAGCTGTGTATTCAGAATCATCTAGGTGCAGTCAGGCAGAGCTCAATAAAAAGGGCAGTGCTGGCCTTGGAAAGTCATGCTTATGTTTTGAGAGGGTGTGTAGATCTGCTGATACATGACCTTCTGTCTGCACTTTTCTCAGCTGCTGCAAGGTGGACATCTTTACCTTGGCCAAGATTCAGAGTATTCAGTGGAATATTCCCAGCTGGAATTGCCCCTGTTTAGCTGCCTTTTCATTTTTGAACTGGTTAGTTGAATTGTTCTTTTTCAAAGAGTTTAAAAAAGGCTGTAAAAGTATTAGAAAGACTTTGAGATTGAAAGGGTATTTTTCTTTTTGGTGAATTCCTTCATCAGTAATTTGAAGAGAAAAAGAGCCTTCCTCAAGAAAATCACTACAGTCTACGTCAACACTCTCTTGTGAATAAGCACCATAAATTTCTCACATTGTGGCTTGGGAAGTTCTGTTCTGTTCATTTCTGTTCTGAGTGGTTGTCTTGCTCCCACGCCTTCCAAAATGACCCAGTTTATCATATCTACCGTGGAGACTTGGGAAACCCTCCAATGAAGACTGTCTGACATGAAGAGTCCTAAAATGAAGATTTATGGTGTAGACAATGTTTTTCTTATTAATGGAACTGAATGCAAGATCTTGAACTTGAAAATAGACTATATTTAACCTACTTTCAAGTGGAGATGTGCAGCAGATGTGAAATATTGCACATGTATGGATCCATCAATAATTCAAGCACTGTTGCTTGTTGCATAAATATTTAGGTATGCACAGTACAGGAAGCATGCCGACATGGAGTCCTGAGCTTTCATCCCCTTGACACGTGGGGCAAATACGCCAAATGACAATGTGAGATAGAGACAATGGCTCTTTCTTGAACTCTAGTGTTGTAACATTAACTTTCAAGACTTAACCAAAATTAGTATCAGTAAGATAGTACATTTGTCTGATGCAAAGATCAGGTTATCCTGTCTTTTAGAGCTGACCTTGATAAAAAGAGTGTAAAAAAATATATCATCCCCAAATCAGGGAAAGGCATTAATTCTCATGGGGTATAAGGGATGTGCAAAACAAAAGAAATAACAGAAGGTTTCACTGTCAGCAAATACTGGTTGAATTCCAAAACCTCCTAAGTTAATTATCTCAATGAATACATTTTAGTAAGTTCTTCTGTGAGAAGTTAATCCTAAGTATGTGTATATATAAATCGTAAATAGTATTAATCCTTGTTATCATGAAAGTATGGTACTTACATGATCATGTTGAGATCTTATCGCTGTATTGCAGAATATATGATGGAGAGAAAATTTGTATGCTAGAAAATAATGAATCTTTTTTTAATGAAATGAATACCACCCGTCATCCAAACGTTGGTCTGCTGGTCTTGTGCCTATGGCAGTGGAACAGATTCAGCTCTCAGCTGTGCTGCAGACATCCCTTGTGGTCATGGGCAAGTCATTAATTTCCCTGGTCTGAATTAATTGCTGGTGTAACTCCATTGTAGTAGGAAGTTCAACGGGAATTAATCTGACCTTCTGTGCTTCCAAAACTCATTTATTAAATATTAATATTTTCCTGTATCATCAGGGACTTTTTTTTCCCTAGTTGTTTTGATGTAAGAGTTATGAGATTTTACTAAATTAACAATTGAGGAAAATCTTTAAGGTAATCAAATTGACTCTGGAAAATTCTTTTGCCCTTAGCTTGCAATCAAGTTTCATCCTACTTTTTATCTCTTTTCTCTATATGCAATATCCAGAATTTATCTTTTCTTGGAGAAATAGCAGATATTGAGATTATAAACTTTCTGGTAAATAGAACAAATTCAAAGAAAATTCACATGAATTAGCTATAAAAGTGTTGTGCTCTTGTGTGAAATAGCACTAAAGGAATAAACTACTGTTGTCTTTCATGCAGTGATGTTTATTTGCCAAGTGAGCTTTTTTTTTACCCTATGAAAGCTGTAACAGATGTTTTAAACTCTAGCTTTACAGTTTTAATTGTGTTTTAGATAATTCTGAAGGGCGTATGGTATTGATACATCAAAATTTTCTTTAAAAATCAGTGATTTTTATGGGCTTTCTTAAGGCCATATTTTGGTTTGCATCATGCAAATGCTGTGCTAAGACTGATGCTTTCAAAAACAGTCCCATATATCCATGTATTCATCCAGTTAAGTACTGACTAGCATTAGAAAACAATCTAAATGGTATTTAGAACTAAGGCTGACATACCATTACATTTTTTTAGGACTTAAAGGATTCTGTTCAGTATTAATTTGATGATTTAGCTACAGCAATTATTTAATTCCAGTATCACCACTAATTTCTTCGTCTTACATTTACATGGATTTCAAAGTTGTGTTGTTTAATCATTTGTGATTTTAATATTGGTTTCACTAGTTCAGCTTTAGTGATCTGTAATCTCAGTTTTCTTTCGGTTTACTGCTTGTAATAAAAATGTATAAAAGGAACAGCGAGTAATTTGTTTCATTAGGTGACTTGAAGCAGAACCAGTGAGAACCTCTGTTGGTACAAACCAGTCCATGCAGAAAACTGATGAGTGCCGTGCAAATTAACCCTTTGATTCTCATATGGAACAGTAACTTGTTAGGGTCTTCATTGTTGATGTGTATTTCATCTGCAGCAAAACCTCACTGGATCCAGACGATAAAAGATACTGAAGTTGCTGTAGAGGACACCCTGTACTGGGATTGCAGAGCAAGTGGGAAGCCCAAACCATCGTATAGGTGGCTGAAGAATGGAGACCAACTGTCAATAGAGGTAACCTTCTGTTTTGAAAACGTGATGCTATGTAAAATTAACAATATTTCGTATAAGTGTGAGAGTTCGCAAAAGTCCATGTAATTATTCAAGAGAAATATTTTATACTGGTTTTCGTATGTTTGTCAAGAGCATCCAGATGGAAACTTCAAAAGCTGCAATACCAGAAATACAAAGACAAATCATGTTGTACAAAAATATCCCAGCTAAAAGCAGATTAAAAAGCAATGATAAAACCGTAGAAATAATTACGTAAGGAAAGACTGGAGAAGGAAGTTTAATTAAAGTTATACATTAAGAACCATAAATGAGGGATAGAGAACTTAAATGATATTTGCTATTGGCGTTTCATTAAAGGTAATAAGAAAATATATTCAAACTTCTTGACGAAAAAAGACAAAAATCCTAAAAATTCATAGGGTCACCATTACTTGGTACAAAGAATGAAATATAAATAGCAATGTAACATAGGTATTTGCTTTAATGCAGTTGTTAAATTAATGGAAAGTAATGCATTTGGTGACAGGGAAAAGAGGTTGTACTTAGAAGGTGAGGTACTCGGTCTCCCAGATCAGAAACGCAGAAAAGCATCTGATGCCCATATTGATCTTAAACCTCACTGCTTCATTGAGAAAATTGCCCAGTTCAGGTTATCAGGAATATAAACTATGTGACCTAGCCCATCACTGAAGGCATTTTCCCCTTGGCCGATGCGTTGTGCTCAACGTTGGCACTCACAGTTGAAGAAGAAAGAGCAACTGCTCAAGTGAATTCAGTGGATGGCTGTGAAAAATGATGTAAGCGCTGAAAAACATTCTTACCATTCAGAGTGTTACAGTTATATGCTCACTAAAAGGAATGGTAGTGTTTTGTGGACAGGTTAAATGAGGGAGTACAAAATCTCATCTCAGTGATTTAAGAGCATTGTTACTGTATCACACAAGTCACTGAGGTAATGTGCATGTGCTTTTTTACTTTGGTAAGTACAAAAATATCTTCTCTCATTCGGTCTTCCCATTTCTCCACTTTTGAGTATTGGTGTCCAGCCTTTTGGCATGGTGTCAGGGCGTCAGCGTGACTTACTCTGGAAATATTTAAGGACTGTAAACTATAGGACTAACTCTTTGAAAGCCGGCGCTGAGGAGACATCAGAAGAGGAGTTCTCTGTGTATAGTGATCAGTTGTCTTCAGCTCCTTGCAGAAGGACTGCAATAATCCTTCTTCATGCTGGGTCTCCTCCACAAAAATCTGCTGGGGTTGTTCCGCTCAGCTCCCCTTCTCCATAAACAAATCTTTTGTAAGGAAGAGTAAGAAGAGCAGCTTGGGTTGCTAGAGAGAGAGAATGAAGACATGGAGGCTCAGGCTTTGGGATTGTTTTGTCCTTTGTCTAACTGGCTGAGCAGCTTCCAGTCAAGTGGGAGGGGACCTGTCAAGGAAGGAGCTGAGCTGTCCTGGCTGCCCATAGATAGCCGGAGTCACCCTGCAGTGGGGCCAACTGTAAGTACGTGCCCTTAGAAAAGGCAGAGAGTGACTACCATTGCATTAGGCCTGGTAAGCCGTGTCCGGATCCAAAAAAAAAAAATCAGAAAATGTTTTTGAGCAAATAGTTTGTTCTTTTGTCTGTTACTGTTCCTCTGGTTTTCCCCAAAGGAGAAGCTCCTTTGGTTTTGTCTTTGTCACTGGTTCCTTTTCTCACCAGTTCCTGCCACTCCATCCTCAAACTAGTCACTTCTTACCGTAATTTTTACAGCTTTCCAAGAATAAGCAAGGTGAGAAGATCCCTATACTTCAGTAGCTTTGTTGGCTCAAAGGCACTTAAATATGTCTTCCGTTTAATGACTGTTGGAATTTTTTCTGCATAGTATTACAGAGAGCTCATTAGCAAATGGCATGTGTGAAATCTCTAAATAGTATGAAATGCCAGTGCCATCTGTATAGTTTGGATACTCTGGTCTGTCGTGAGGAGCATAGTATGATTTTGTCTGTATTTCTGGGGAAATACGAGGGTATTTGAGATTGCAAAGCCTCTGTGAAACTGAGCAAGTTTGAAGAATCGATTTCATACACTGTGTTGCCGAGTCTCCGTATTTGATCACTGTTGCCATACCATGATGTGGTCATGTCACTTATTTTAGAACTGTTCTCATGATTGTGCTGTTACATTTACCCCATTTATTGTATTTATGCAGTCCTATTTATATTTCTTACTTATTTTAAATTTTTCACGGGAAATATATCATCAATAAAGTTATTTTTCTTAATACTCAGGGAAGGATCCAAATTGAAAATGGTGCACTTACAATATCAAATCTAAATCTGACAGATTCTGGCAGATACCAATGCATAGCTGAAAATAAACATGGTGTCATCTATTCGAGTGCAGAACTCAGGGTTGTAGGTAAGATTTTCCTTTTTCGCTAAAACACAAACCTCATTCTTCCTCTCCACACACCCTCCACCTGCCTCATATTCCACCTCGCCGTGATCTCAAATTTAACTCACTCAGATGCTATAACTGAAATAAACATTTTTGTCGACCTAATATCTCTTTATCTGCAGTGCCGGGGAGTTGACTCATCTGCTTCCAGAGGATTTGCAGTCCAATCATTCATTGCTTTAAAACAGAACACAGCTAAATTATTCATTAGGGGAAGAGCAGAGATGGGGGCTTGGACACAGGCCCGAAGATTAAAACCGCTCAGGTGGTCTGGAGGCAGCACTGGCTCAGCACATCAGTCAGCTGCACTCGCCTTCCGCACCGCAGCTCCAGTGCTCCCAGGGGAGCCATGTCATTTAAAAGCAATAGGCCGCTCTTGTGTGCAGCCTTTCTTGATTGAGGGGACAAGGGATTGTCATTGCGTCATTCAGACGGTGTGTGCTTGAGTCTAAAGTAGTGACAACCGTTTGTTTGAGGGAAACGCTGAACTTGTGACTGCCTCATGCACTCATATGCCTGTGTGATTTCTACCTCCAACGTAGACTGATGTCAAAACTAAGCCTGTAAGAGCAGTGTGTTTTGGGGACGTGAGTTACTTCCTTTCTGTTGTTAAGATTGCAGTCAATCAGCAGACTGCTCCCTCAGCCTTGGTCTCCTAAAATACTGAATTTCCTTTCGAAGTTCGTTGTTAGTATAGGTAGAAGCCATGTGCCTTTTCTTAACTGTTAGTTAATGCAAACTATACCCATTCAGAATGAGCTGCGCTGTAATTTTGTGTCATCTAACATATCTGAATAACTAGAAGCCAACCAGTTCCTTGAGGTTTAATGAGACTGCTGGTGTTGACTGCCCTCCCTGGACTTAGACACGTCATGTACCTCACATTCAGTAAAGTGTAAAGTTAGGCATGTGCTTAACACTCGTTGGGTTCAGTGAGCTTCAGCTCAGACAAAGTCGGTGTGATCTGTGCGTGCTTCATTAGGCGACGTACTCTGCACAACTGAGACCTTTACTTTCGTACCAGTATAAGGAGGAGAAGTGCATAATTGTCCAGTAGAAGATCTGGTTGAATTAACTGATTCAGGTTTTTAATTATGTTTGGAAGCTGAGAAGTGTCATGTAAGTGCTAAATAGTAGTATCATTAATATAATTAAAGGTGCTTTATTTCACTATTACTATCCCTTCTGTTTTAGCTTCTGCGCCAGATTTTTCCAAGAATCCAATGAAGAAACTGATCCAGGTTCAAATAGGTAGTACAGTTACTTTTGAATGCAAACCCAAAGCTTCCCCTAAGGCCAAATGCTTCTGGAAGAAGGGAGGTGAGCAGCTACACGAAAATGAAAGGTATCAAGTTATATTGGTTTATTTGTTTTAATCTTACAAAAAGCTTGTTTATGTCTTTTTATGCAATAGTGTCATCTGTAGATCCAAATAGTTGTAAAGTCTCTCTGAAGTCTGTCTAGCTGGGGGCATTGTTTGGTTGTTTTTTAATTGTTGTTGTATCTGAGCACTGAGAGTACATGCATATTGCTTTCTTTAAGGTCAAGGGCCAGATTTTATTTTCAGTTTAATGTAGAGTTTGGCCTGATTTAGAGAGAACCAGGTGCTGATAGAAAACTGGAAATACAAAGCTTATAGAACAGTATTTAAAGCCTTCAACAAAATACTCTGAAAATGCTGGCAAGGAGGCAGATGAGGCTTATTACAGCCATGGTGGTAATGTGGCCGAGGGGAAAAAAGGAGATTTTAAAAAAAAAAAAAAATCCAGTTGGTAAAAGTTAATAATTGGTAGGTCCAGAATAGCACTCTTACCATTCTAATAGTTTGATTTTTACTGTTCTAGTACTGTGTTTGTTTATATGGAAAAAGTCGTCACAAAGATGACTCAAAATTGTAGGTCACACACACACACACAAAAGAATTACGCAAGGTTTTCCAGGTGGTTGCAAGACGGACCTCATAAACCCAAGCACTTGAGCTGAATGGTGACAGATGAAAATGAATATTGGCAAATGTGTATTACACTTTGGAAAGAAGAAGTAAAACAGTAAACCCACTTGTATCCAAGTGTTGTAAATTAACTGGGCACACTTAGGACAGTAATACAAGCATCACCATGCACAGGTGGGTGCAAACATCTGCTCGGTATGCATTATCAGTTAAATAATATGGTGGTGATATGTATGGGACAGAACAAAAATAACTTTTAAAATTTTGTTACGCCATTACAAAAACCCATTCCCTTGGATATTGCGTTAAGTGCTGGTCATCTTCTCTCAAATACGTAGTAGAGGTAGATGACGGATGGGTGATGAAAATATTTAGAAGCGTGACTAATGGATCTCTAGTCAGTTCAGCCATTGAAAAGATTAAGATTGTGTGACTTCAGGAAGAGCGAAGAGGTGTGTGAAAGAAAATGAGATGTGTACTCATTATGAACGTACTTGTTCATACATATACTTAATTTCACGTGCATGTTGTTCAGATGAAAACAGGAAAAGAAAATGAAAATACATTTTCAGGTTCCTTTCAAGCAACCATGAACTTTATCTACCAATGATAACATCTTTAGTGTTTACATGATAGTGAATGTGTTTCGGTGTTAGTAATTCTCAGTGGAGAGTTTGTGATTTGCCTATATCCTCAGCTGTTGACTTCCAACAACATGTAAACGTTTTTTTCCAGCAATAACCATTAAAGCATTATTGAATTAGTCATAAACTAAAATTGCACAAGTCTGCTGATGAAGTTGTATAATCAAACTATACAGAAGCGTAGGTCTCTGCACTCAGGAGCAGCCATTTGCTTTTCATCTCTTCAAGTTTAGGGATTACTGCCTTTTCAAGCTTTCTGTTTTACATTTCAGTATTTGCATAGACTGGGAGTTTCAGGTAGTGAACTGGCACAGGAAAAAATTGCCTTGGATGAAAGGTGTAATTAAATAGTTACATATCTGATTTAGCATGACACTAGGCAGTTTGGTACTTGGGACATTCCAGCTGCAGCACTCCAGCACTCGGTACAGGCTGTAAAAACTCTGAGGAGCGGAATAACTGTTTGGGAGTTTAGTCTGCCCTGAGGTCAGCCTTTCTGCAGCTAGTTGCTGGAGTATCTGAGTTAGATACAGACTGTAGTCACAGCAACAGCTGCAGAAAGTCATAGGGTTTGCCTGGGAGCAGTGAGGACAGGATGACTGCAAGTGTTCCTCTTGCAACATTCTGGTATCACCCTGTACTTAGCAGGATAATTCAGGAACAATGGTATCACTGAAGTGTCCAAAAGTCCAGACATGAGACTGCAGAAACTGAACGTTTTGTTTTTGAAGGAGGATTGCTATGGCAGTGTTGTGATTTCATGAATGTGCCCCTGCTCCTTTCCGTCTTTGTGTTAGGTTTTACAAAGCTTAGCCTGTCATCAGGAAGCTATTTCTGAACCAGGTAAAATTATTCTAGTCCTATTCCTGTAAAACACAAACCACATCAGGGTTTTGTTTTGAAATTTCTAAATGCAGAAGATGCTACCAGATAAGCCAAAACTTTTAGAGGCTGCGATTGAGACCATTATTTGCTCCATTGTAAGGCTAGAGCTCTCTTCTTGTACCCAAAAGGTTTGGACGCTTGCTGTCATCTTGATTTGTGCAGCTCTGGCTCTTCCTTCACAGGGACCACAATAGGTTTCATGTGTTCAAGTGTTAAGTGGTGTCAAATGTGGCAATTTGGCAGAAGATTAGGCATCTGTCATTACAGAGCTTGACACGGTATCACAGACTCGCTAGCTGGCTGCATGCCTGCAAGCAAGCAAGCAAAATAGCAAAATCTCATTCAAAATAACACTAGTTGGCTTTTCTTTCTATGTGAAACCTCCCATCGTCTTGCAATGACATGGTATCACTTTGATAAATAAGTCTGTAACACAGGGCCACAATGATCTCTAAAACTCATGTGAAACCTGTTGCTTTTTGATGATTCTCATTTGTTCTTATTTTTATGGTCACTTTTGTAGAGTATATACATAAATGCATAGCACTTGATACTCTCCATTTAGGAAAATTCCTAGTTTTTGACCCCATACCATTTCCATAAAAAAGCGGGCAGGGAGAATGGTATCCTTCCCGTTCCTGCCTGTCTCTTGTTGGAGCTGCCTGTCATCAGCCTTCAGATAACCTGTGTAGGTTTGATTCATGATATTCAAAGCTGCCAGGCATGCCTGGACCTTGCAGGGCTCCACACGTGTCCAAGAGAAGAGCATTCCAAGCCACCACTTCTGCATTGCTTTGTGAGCTATCTGTCTGGATAGGCATCAGATCTGGTCTTAGTGGTTGCTTTGGATTGCCCTTCAAAAGCAATACCCACCAATTTCATTTGTGGTGATGGTACCAGGCTAAAGAAAGTAATGTTCAGTTTCTGAAAATGTATTAGAATCAGGTTGGAAGAGACCTCTAAGATCATCGAGTCCAGCCATCAACCCAACACCACCATGCCCACTAAACCACATCCCTAAGCGCCTCATCTACTCGTCTTTTAAATACTTCCAGGGATGGGGACTCAACCATTTCCCTGGGCAGCCTGTTCCAAGGCTTGATCCAAGGTATTGATCATACATGATGCTGCCTGCTTAGACTTATCAACATAAATTATGGCTTTTAGTTCTGCAAAGTGCAGGTATTTCCAAAATGTGGCCCAAGGTGTATACAGTGTATTTTTGACAGCACGCTGTAAATGGCTTACAGAGGAAACATAATAACAAGCCAATAATCCTGAATTAATCTAAATTAAGTACACTCGCCTTCAGAGAAAAGCAGAAATGCGATTCTTTGCAGAAAGCACTGGGGTGCATTACTGTCTGCTGTGAATAATTGCAATTTGTGAATTTCTTGCAGTTCTGCAATTCTTGCAATTCAGGAAAGCGTGTCTGATTAGCAGTACATTTTTCAACCATTTACTACATTTCTAATGGAGAAGTCTGCTGGGGGGTGTGTGTCTTTTTTAATTGCAGAAAAAGGGAGGAATGAGTTCCCAAAAGGGGTAATGCTGGCCACAGAGGTCCAGCATGCTCTTTACGTACAAGAGGTAGGGGAGGCAGAATGAGCTTAATTACATTTGGAGCTCAGACCTACAGTAGGGTTCAGGCTCACAGAGCGCTCCTTAGGAGAGAGAGACGGAGACTGAGTGTGAGATGGAGACATTCCCCTCCCTTACAATTGCCATTTGCTTGTAAAGAGCAAGAGGGAAATCCCAGTCTTCAAAGAGTGCAGCGAGTTATTTTGTCTCCCGAAGTCAGTTCCTGCAAGGGAACAGCTCTTGCACTATATCCCACATGGATAAATACATGTATAGTTTCCCCAACTCTATTTGCCCTTGAGTAGTTAAAACCATATTCTTGTGCATTTTGGTAGGTCTGCTTGTGGTATAGTGGAGTTCTCCAGCGTTGGTAGAGAACGGGGACAATGTAATGTTTTGTTTTTCATGTAAACGTACACAAATGTTGGAGCGTGTCCTCTTCTGAGGATGTGCCAGCACACTCCACCAGCACTCTGGTGTAGATACCGTGGTTAGACCGTGCTAGTTTGGACTGTACCTAAACTGGGAAGGCTTTCTGGAAGGCTTAGAGGCCAAACATGGCTTAGCATGAGGGCAGAACTAGTCCTTCGTGTCAGTTGTAAAAGTGAAAATGTCACGTAAGATACAGCAACGTGGATAGAATTGGTATGTTTTAAGAAAATTCCCATTTGAATAATAAAAATGAAGCACAAATACTCCATTACTGCAATGTATTCATAGTTTTTTGTCATAAGAGAACTTATGTTTTGCTGGAGGTACTGACCACATCAGTTCAGTAAAGCCTGAAAGATTTTCATTTTGATGGCACTGTTGCTTGTATTCTTAATTTATTTTTAAATGGTGCTGTGTTTTCAGTATGTAGAAGATTTGGATAATGACTAAGTAAATTTTAATTAAATGAGCTGAATATGATATGCCTTGTGGAGGGAAGAAAATATAATTCAAAATGGATTCATGAGCTCTGGACTGAGAAATCGCTCAACGTTGAAGAATACAATCTTGCTTCTTGTTAGTTTTGGAAAATATGTGTTGTGGTTTTTTTAATATCTTGAATAAAGAGAGCTAGACAGTGAAAAGCAGTGGAATACAGAGAGAAGTGAAAGCATAGGGGTCACTGAAGAACATGCAGAAGGAAAGACAGAAACCGGGAATTAAATTAATTGGGTACTGAAGGAAGATACGCTTCCCACCAGAATGCAGTTTTGGACCTTTGGAATAAATAATTTTGGGTGATGTAATGAGCATAATAATCAAGAATTAGCAAGAATTCTCTTGTCTTTAATGACTGCCAGATCAGGTACTGAGGGTACCTGATTACCTGCACGGGTAATTTTTCACCCCATATTATGGTTATAGTGTGTACCACCGCACTGGGAGCTGCTTGTACTTCCTCAGGCTGTTCCTTGCCAACCATCTCCTACTATAAGGCCTTGAAAACAATTTCTCTAAAGTCTATTTTATCTGCAGTCATTGAGCCACAACTAGGTTTTGTTTATTCCACGTTAATCTGGAGCAGCTTCTAGTGACAGCAGGCCATAGCCCCCAGTGTCTCCAGGTAGAGAGAGCAGAGGATGCAAACTGTAGTGGCCTTCATGGACCACCTTCTGTGTTGAAAAGCTGGCCTGAGGCACCTCCATCTCCAGACGGGTGTGCTTTTATTTTTCTTTTGTCCTCCAAAAAAGGAGGATTAGACGTTTCACCAAGGTTAAATACACTTGATACTAGTTTAACTCATCAAAAACAGAAGACATACCAAAATATGCTGTAACCTAGGTAGCCCCTTTAAAGATTTCTTTAAATGTTTTATGTATGTATATGACAGTTGCTGCACGTTGGCTGTAGCGGGTCCTGTGCTCCTGGCTCAAATACCTGACTGGAAACAGACTAATACAAGGGATTTTGAGAACACGTGTAGCGGTGTTTCACCTGTAGACAAATCCACCTTTATTCCTAGACGTTTCTAGATTTACCAAGACTAGAAAAAGATGAAAAGCTGCTGCAAACTTTAACTTCACTAAAAGGCATTCCAGTGCAATTCTCTTTAAAATCTCCAGTTTCAGCATCTTTATCTGTGGTGAAGTGATGTCAAATTAAGGGGGAAGGAAATAGAGGAGAAATAATTCCTGATAAAATGTTGCATGATTCTTAGAAATATCAGTTACTGGTTTTATCTTCCCTACGGTTTGAATTAAGTATTTTTATTTCATTTTGTGTTACAGTTTGCAATGCTGTGATGTGGAAAGTAATGCATTTATGTACCAGTACTTCAATAGGAGCTTTTTCTTTTGCTGACTTTCTTGTTAATTAATCTGGTTTAATTTAGCTGGAATTTGACTGATATATAAAAAAGGCAGTTTTGACCCACTTTTCCACTGTTCCTTCGTACTGAAGTGTTACGAACTGGAAAGCAGTATGTTTATGTTTATTATCATATCAATAAGGATCTAAAATAGTTGGCTTTTCTGCTGAATAATCTGACAAAAAAGGCAGTGATTACTTAGTTTGATTATGTCTGTTATTTTAGTAATAAAGTATTGTCACAGGAAGATGAGCAAATTTGCGTTCATTAACAGTTTCATTAATGACACTAAATTTCGGGTGGCAGCCTTGTGGTCTTGGATCCTGAGGCATGTTCTGGCCTGTAGTCATGGGTATATGGCTGTACTGCACCAACACTTCAATTTAACAGGATTTTGGTCAGTAAGGTAAAACTACGCAAACCTCTCGATAATGCTGTCCCAGTTCTCTGAGCAAGTAGGTATGGGGTCAGTGAATGCAGAATAGCTTGAATATTCTTACGCTACAGATACTGAAGCTGACAGATCTCAGATTGGCATCCTGGAGCATCACTTGCCTTCTAGTCCCAGATGATATTTGTTTCAATATCTGAAAATAGGAAGATTTGGTGCAGTCTGTAACAATAGTAAAATAATTTATCAGTATGAGAAGTACATGCGCTCGTTTCACAGTTGGATTTCTCCATGGTCGGTTATGACTAAGGTAACTAATAAATTATAATGTCATGTATAAAACCTGACGGACTGGGCAGAATTGATGGAGACTGTAACCCCAGCTGTCTGGAAGATCTGTAATGCCTGCTCCTCGTTTGGGTGGGACAGGAAGACTCTCATAGTTTTACCAACATGGGCCTCTCAAGTCAGGAACCCTGAAGTCCTGAAGTTGGTTAATCCCTCTCCCCATTCTTTTGACCTCAGTCAAAGAGCATGGACATGAGTTAAGACTTTTGGCTGTTGTAGGTTTGTTTAGGTGGTGGTGGGGGAGTTATGCCATCCCTTTGACTATTGGAAAAAAAGAATCTTCTCAAAGGTCAATTTCCCACAATTTTGCTCAAGAGTTAGTGAGAGAGAATGATTTTGTCAATGATGTTTTGATCTGATGACCAAACAGGTCCTAAATCAGTCTCCAGTTGTGCAAATGGATACGTGCAAAGCATTATTCCACCAATTACCTCTATTTTACAGGGCTAAAAGTTTCTGCCATTTGCCAGTGCATCAAAAGTGTGCAGGTTGTTGAAAATGGAATTTGCTTTGAAAATTGCTGGCCTTCAGCAAAACGTATTGGAAAAATGCTTGTAGATACAGGGAACGCCAAAGGATGTGTAATTTTTTTGTATTAGAGATCTAGATTGCTTCCTGGCAGTGGGCCAGCCAAAGTACATTTGTTTTAGCACAGTGTGTGAATATCTAATAATTTTAGGTATAGTAAAAGCTTCAGTTTGTCTAATGTTTCAGCAGGAGCTATTTCTGGATTTAGTGTTTTCATAGGCTGTGCTGCATCTACTGTTTTGCAATAAAAAAAGTAAAGAGTTTCTCTTTTTAGTCTACCAGTAAAGATTTTATTTTGACAATAATTTTTTTCTAGAATTGATTTGTTGTTGGTTGTTTTTTTTAATTCTGGAAAAAAACTTGATTCTTAATTATATCTTGGTTTTAATAAGCCTGTTGCTTAATTATTTTAGGCAAGCTAGACTTGCAGGTAGCTCAGAGTACTCTAAATGTGATTCATTTTAACTAAACAATAGACATTTTCTGGTTTGTACCCTGATCCTATTTTTTCCTTTGTTTGATCTCAGGCTTTGTCAACACTGTTGGGTTTTTATTTGGTTTTGCATTTTTTCTGCTGGAAACTGCTTCAAAGTAGACGATGCAATACAAGCCTTTGCAAAATATACAGATAGCTAGAAAGTCCAACAACACAATAGCTTGCTGGCAACTATAATTGATAGTTGCCTTTTATTGATGTCGTTATAATTGCCTATAAAATATATTAATCATGTCTTTAGCACATTTAAAATACCTATAAACCATATGGTAAGATTTAATTAGCTATAAATGTTCCATCTAATATAAAGTGCAGCCAAATATTACTTTTCCAAAATAAATTAATAAGCCTCAGGGAGGTCAGCTGTGCTGACACTGGTGAAGCACATCCTCCTTACGAATATGCTTCAAGCGCCACCACATTGGCTTGGGTGCCTCAGTATACTTTGGAAGATTCAAAGATGGTTACTTCCAAATGTAAACTGATTAAACCGTCTATCTTTTTATAACTCTTTCTCTCCCCCAAATAAGACGCTTTTGTCTGTCGTTCTAACAGGGTGACTTGTTATCTCTTGTAATTTGCATCTGTTAATTTCATTATTGTATCACCTTTGCCCAAAGGAAATGTATCTCAACTACAGCCTTGAGTGTTATAACACCTTTTTTTAAGAAAATACAAAATGCAATTCAAAATAATTAAGAAAAAAAACATTAAAAGCTGTGCTTATTTCTAGAGTATGTTTCATCGTAAAGAGCAGTGCAGCTGTGGAAGGAATCCAGACTCCTGCTTTCAGACATTTAAAATGCAGTCTCCATGTGGTGTTGAGGATTAGGTGAACTTGCTATTAAGGGAAAGGAGCAGCGTAACAACTACAGAGCCATGATAGACTCCCACCGCCGTGGTCTGCGGTTAGTGAACATGGTTTTGGAGAATCAGAGAAGTTAAGGGTGAAGGATAAGATCACTGAACCCATCAAACTCCAGAGTCGTGTTCTGCTGCCCTTATTTACCAACTTAATTATTCTCGGAAATACAGATTCAGCTGAATTGCTTTAAAAAAAAAAAAAACAAAACATTGTAACACTGTATTATTTATAATAAAAATTACTATAAATAATTCATGACAGTGCAGCTTACTGAAGCGTATACCTTTTATGGGCCGATTTTTATTTTGGCAATGCAAGAGTCGTGTTCTGCTGCCCTTATTTACCAACTTAATTATTCTCGGAAATACAGATTCAGCTGAATTGCTTTAAAAAAAAAAAAAACAAAACATTGTAACACTGTATTATTTATAATAAAAATTACTATAAATAATTCATGACAGTGCAGCTTACTGAAGCGTATACCTTTTATGGGCCAATTTTTATTTTGGCAATGCAGATAAATCTAAGGTGGTGCATTCACCAGGTGTGTCTTAGCTATGCCTGCCTTCAGTCCTAGAAGTCTTTACAGGCTTGCCCTGCACCCAGTGCTGCGGCTTCAAGCTTGCGTTATCCTTCATCAGCTACCGTAGCACATGTGGAGCTTCACATGGAGAATTGCTCACGCTGAGCTGTTAGTTACACTGTGTGAATGCCAGAAGAGCAAGGAACCTGTTTTTTCAAGTGGGCATCCTGCTTATCCCATGCTTGGGACAAGTTTTGAGAAGAAAGGCAGTGATCCCAATTCCCACCTAACACAGCGGACTTCCCCATCTACTTTTTGTAATACGTATTTAACTGTAGAGAACTCAATCTCAGTTGGGACAAATGATGGAGATCTACTGATACTAATTTTGCCTCAAGTGTGTTAAAAACAAAAAGAGCAGCAAGGATGTGTATCTAATTAGTTTTGTACTGAATAAAGCAGCAGCTTAATAATGAAGTACATGCAAATGAGAAGGCAAACTCCTCATGACTTCTGAGAAAGGGAAGATAGCAATGTTAAGTTTCATGACATTTGCTGCCTTCTCAGCTGATAATTACTCTGACAGCTGTGTAAGACTCCAACTAACGCCATTAGAGGTTCTCCTGGAGCGTTACTGTTGTTTGCTGTTCTCTTGCTTCTCTGTAGCTAGATGTGGGTGTTTGGGGCATTTCCAAAATACCTTCTAGCTAAGGTGCTTAGGGAACCAACAGAATAGCCTTGCTGTGATTCACTTGGTGCCTTTGAAATGGATTGATGTGATCGGAGATAGAATCAGGCATATCAGGAAAATGTTGTTTACTTTTTTGTTAATTATTCTGGACATTTTTATATACGGTTAGTTATATAGCTGCTCCAGGTTATCTTAGGGAAGGCTTGGTAGAAGGTCCTGCAGCTAAGGATGTGACAGATAGGAGGAGCAGAAATAGGGAAAGAGGGAGTCAAATTAGCCTTACCTTTGCATCCTTCCAGTGCTGTTGTCTAGGATGTCACGTCTACTGCTGAGATGCTGGTGCTCTTCTGTCTATATCAGTAATGCAAGTCGTCTTTTGTCCACATCTTTTATAAGCATCTTTCTGTTTTGTTCCATGCTATCTGTCCATTAGGCGTGATTCTCACTGGTGGAGTTTGTGTGGGGTGGAGGGAATTTTCTTCCCTTCAAGTCATTCCACAAAGCATATGTCTACCATGTCTGCAGGTCCTGCTCAGCGTTGGTGATAAACTGAGACAGAAGTCTGCAACAGCGTGAAGTCTCAGTCTGCTTTCTAAATAAATACTGAGTTTATACTTGCACGGGCTAAATCCTGCTTTACGGAGTCAGTTGTGCAAATGAGCTATTGACTTCAATGCAGTAGGTGTTAGGCTTGTATATATGAACCCTGAAAAGTGCAAAATCTGGATTGCGTATGAAAAATCCCATTGCATCATCATAAGAATGATACACAGTTATTTCAAAGTTACCATGCAAGACTGCATGAGGCAACATAATACCATTGAAAATTATTCTAGTTTCAATTGGTGCAGCTGAAAAAGATGGAGTTTAATGTGGGATTTCTCACTCACACACACAAACATACTAACATACATATGCACATACACGTATCTTAAACATTGGTTCTACTGGTGTCCAAAATGGTGAGTAATATATGATGGGTTCAAATTTGTTGTATATTGCCAGTGTATGGCCACAAAATTTTCAAACATCAAGTTGGTAATTGATGCGGTTTCATATATCTAAGGTAACAGTATGAGTATTAAAGCATTTTGTCTACAAACCAATGCTGCAACTTTTAAAATCTCTTCATAACTTTTTAGAATCATGTTATTAGAGGACGGAGGACTAAGAATAGCCAACGTGACCAAAGTTGATGCTGGAAGCTACACGTGCCTGGCAGCAAACCAGTTTGGAACAGCCAGTGGCTCAACAAACTTAATAGTTACAGGTAGGTGAGCTGGAACGGAGGGTCATCTGTGAGGTGATGTAAATTGAATTGCAAACTCTGCAGCAGAAGTCTGCAACGATGTGGAGTCTGAGTTTGCTTATTGAAAAAACACTAAATGTGGTGGAAAATAAACAGCGTGAGACTTATATGTTTAACAATATATAAAGATAAAAGGATATTTGTTACAGATCTTGTATTAGTTGAAAGAGACTGAGGGATTTTCTGTCTTTGAGAAAGATATTTCTCAGACGTGAGGGAGTTCTGAACATTTTCCTCCCTTCTCTCACTTATCTAAATACTAAATAGTGCAATTATGCTTTTAAGTTCAGGGGGGTTTTTTAATTTGTTGAGGAAGAAAACCCATGGCAATCAAAAAAATATTTGAGGTAATTTTATATTCCAGTCCAAAATCTGTTTGGCCCTAAGGAACTATATTCTGTTTGCTTATGGAAAAAGATGTGGTTGAAACTCCAGCTGCAGGAGTGTTCAGGGACTCCACGGGCAGTAAAATACAAAGTCTTTCAAAAGCGAATTGTATACATAATTGTTGTTAAAAGGTTTCTTGCCCCTTCCTCTAAGCCATCTATTACTAACTGCTGTCTAAGATACTGGATTAAAAGGACTGTGAAGTTTATCTGAAGAATGTCTTTTCTCATGACGTTCTTTTTTAAAGATTGGAAAATCTGAAAGATTTTCCAAACTCAGAATTATCTAATATCTTACTGCATTACATATCCTATATATCTCATAGATCCAAACGGAATTATTTTGTTCAGTGAATTAACAGCTTCACATTTTCAGTCTGTGCTCCTAAATGATTCATGTCCCTTTATATACAAATAATAGAATTATATACAAAGGATTTCTAGAATTAAATTTTGGTTTTATAGTATTTACAGTACTTGAAATTTTTCTCCATTAATTGATTCTGGAATAACAAGCAGCTGTTCTTAATGACACTGTTTATGTTCTGTATGATATGTGGACCCAAACATCCAATGCGTTCTACCCTGTGTGGATTTCCTCTGGTTTCCAGATTTTATTAGCTCCTTCTCTCACTCCCACCTCTTAATCTTCCCAGTGGCTGCTACTACAGCTTCCTGCTCCAAAACATGAGTG
This sequence comes from Aptenodytes forsteri, assembly GCF_000699145.1. Classification (NCBI taxonomy): domain Eukaryota; kingdom Metazoa; phylum Chordata; class Aves; order Sphenisciformes; family Spheniscidae; genus Aptenodytes; species Aptenodytes forsteri. Next base: position 1,050,169 of record NW_008795710.1, on the reverse strand, counting down.
TTATTGCTGAGAACCACACACGCTCTTGAATGGTAATTTCATTGCTGTGGGTTGCAGTGCATTTAGCTTTGTAAAGTATATTGGCCTGTACGCAGCAGGTTAAAATTTACCTTTTCAGCGTCGAGTAGCTCCCACTGGTAAATGTGCAAGGACACAATGCTCCAACAAGAGGGGTCGGGCAGCAGCATTTATAGTCCAGCCGCATAATTTGAAGTGACTGTCATTAATCAGGTTTGAAGAACGTGGTAGAATATTAGTAGCAAGCAAAGCTCAGCAATACAGGAATCCAATAACTGGTATTTCTGCTCTCAACAGAGCCAACAAGGATTACGTTGGCACCTTCCAACATGGATGTCACTGTCGGAGAAAGTGTCGTCTTGCCTTGCCAGGTTCAGCATGATCCTATACTGGACATCAGCTTCACCTGGTATTTCAATGGAACGCTCACCGATTTCAAGAAAGACGTTTCTCATTTTGAGAAGGTTGGAGGGGTAAGTTGCAAACACCTTCTTTTCATTTGCCTTATAGATGTATGCAGAACAGACAGGCTTACATTTTTTTCTTTTCTCAACATGGTAAAAATAGGATGTTTCTTCTCTTTTGGGCCTGTAGAATTTTCTTCTGTGTCAGAGGGAAATCATTCATTGAGCTAGCCCTCTGCCCATAACCCGTTGTTCAGATGCCTTGTATTTTAGACCTGAAGTATTGTAAGTTCCTACCTCTGTTTCTGCATCTGGCCCCACGTGATTTTCCCCAAGATCACATGAAACACAGCAAAGACAGATTGAGGAACTTGATGCAGACTTTGTGAGCTTCAGCCTAAAGCTGAACAGAAACATCCCATCTTTCCTTATTTTTCCTGCACTTGCATCCCTAATGTATCCCTCAACATTCTGCCTTAGCATCCCCGGGTGAGAAGCCATATATCTCATTAAATATTTCCTATGCAGGATGGAGAGATGCTGCGGGGAGGGGGGGGCAGGCGTGGTGACATTAATGGTTTTTAGAATTTAGCCTTCTAATCGAAACATGACAAGTAAAGCATTAAGACAGAAGAAGGATATATCAAGAGAATGAAATCAATTAGAGCAAAAGGTCTTATTACAGTGCAAGCCATGGCCAAGTGATAACAAAACAGGCAGCTGAGTATCAGCATGAAACCAGCCATTTTAAGCCTTCATAAAGTTTCCTTTCGCATGTTCTTGCCAGATCCCCTGCTCTAGAGCAATAGCTGTGGGTTAGACACTACTGCCTGTGAAACTGAAATTTCAGCACCTAACTTTATTCTTTTTTGCTGTAAACATTGAAGTAAATAGCCGAAAGGGTTGTCAAGCCTTGGAACAGGCTGCCCAGGGAAGTGGTTGAGTCACCGTCCCTGGAGGTATTTAAAAGACCCGTAGATGTGGTGCTTAGGGACATGGTTTAGTGGTGGGCTTGGCAGTTCTAGGTTAACGGTCGGGCTTGATGATCTTAAAGGTCTTTTCCAACCTAAATGACTCTATGATTCTATGAAAGATTTAGCATTTAATCAGTAGGCACCAAACACACAGATTGTCCTGCAGTTCGCAATTGATTAAATGTAAGTGCGTGTGGAGATGATGAGATTTCCTTGTAGGAGCCATGAGATATTCATAGATCATGTACATTTTCACAGAAACGTTCTGAGAATTACAAACTGGACCATCTGTCATGCTGTAATGGGAATGCTCCGATTTCAGAGCCTGTTACCTTCCAGTATTGCTACATGGACTTTATTTATTTAGTAGTATTTCCCCCCAGCTGTACTTTGGTTGTATATACAAATGGTAATATTAGAAAGGAAAGGTTAAAAACATACCAAACCCTGAATCTGACAGTTTTACTGGCTCAATTAAGGCTTCAAAAGCTGATTGGCAAATGCAATATTTTTTTCCTCACTAAAATTTCCAGCTTTTTCCTAAAACAAACAAACAAACACAGGCATATTTCCAAATCAAAGCCTTGTTTAGGTGTGTGGGTTTTTCTTCCCCTCTAAGGAAAAAAGCATCAAAAAGTAGTTTTTCCACAAAAAATTCTCAGTCAGTGCTGAAGAAAAATCCAGGTTGAGTATTGGCTAATTCAGAACTCTGAATCTAGAACGTTTTACTTGGAAATTTTTCATAAGGGACAGAATTAGGGGGTTTTATGGAATATAGACATTCAGAGTTTTTTTTTTTTTAAACTCTTATTTGTGTAAAGAGGGATTGAAGCTCGTTAGCAGAAAACTTCATGGGTTACCAAGAGATCCACGAAAATATTTTATGCGCTTTGTATCACATTAAGGTCAGTGGAATAATTTCATCTGGAGTTATAGGTGGATCATGGTAAGTAAATAAGCATAAATATGTTCTAAGCCTTCCAGTAGTTGCAGTGTGTATTTGTTAAATGAAAATATCTGTGCAAAAAATAACTTCCTTTCTTGGTCGTAAACATGGCAAAAGGAAAATAGTTTTTCGAAGGGTAGATTTCTATGTAATGATGTCTTGGAAGTCCCTGTCACGCATGCCTGAGGTCTCCGACATGTAGTAGTTAATGGGAATGTTATGGGACCACCACCTGGTCTTCCAGATGGTTAGAAAAATACAGAATGTAACACTGTCTTACTGCTCTTTTTTTTGTTAGACAGATGATTTATACAAAGAGTATGGCAAACCAAGCGGATTCCAAAATTTTGAACAGATTGCCTCTAAACTGTTTGGGGTATCACCTGCTTATAGAGCCCAGCAATGGCTGAGACTGTTAAGCAGTCAGGAGAAGCAAAAGCAATTTCAGCAGCTGTTCCTACTGCATGGACTACTCTTTATTTGTATTCTGGGTAGCATGGAGAAAGGAAGGTGATCTTACTGTCACATGGACTTGTCCACGCTGACAAAGGTTTAATCTGGCTAGGCAAGAATGTGGATACCGCTGATGGTCTGCAGAGCCACGGGAGGTGAGGGTGCCTTCTACGTTGTAGCTTTTTGCTGCTGCAGGTTTCTGTGTTTTCCCCAGTACTTTGAGATTCTTCCCCAAAATGCCCACAAGTAATTAAAATGCAGTGTTAATATTTTTGGTGGGTTTTCTTTCAAGTATAATTATTTTATTTGACAGTCCCCTTTATCGAGATGTTTTAAATTTAGTGCGCTACAATAAGTTCGCGTAGAACATGATTGGCTTGTGAGTATGCATTGCTGCTGTTGGTCATTCCCTGAACATTCACTTCCCATCAAGCAGATGGATTTTAGATTGCCTTCGACTCAGCTTCTAATGTACTGTAGGCAGTCAGCGCTGAACGGTCCTGCAAATCTGTGCTTTCATAGAAGACCAGGCATTGCGTTTACACACGCATGGAAGGGAATCAGGCAGAATTGTTTTCAGCTTGTGTTGAACAAAGAAGTGAGACCTCATAATGCTGAAATAATGGGTGTGAGTGTGAAACAAAGAAAAATAATCAAATGGTTGGAAAGGTTGTGAATTTTTTTTTTTCCGAAGACAAAAATAAACCCCAGAATCATGCCTCCACTTTTTTCCCAAACTACTGTGCGCCCAAGAATCAGTCATGTGGCCAGAGTAGCTGAAAATACCCACAAAATAGGGTTCTGTCCTCAAATGAAACGCCGCTTCTCCAGAAAATAAAAAAAATAAATAAATAAAAACTTTAAAAAATTGAAGTCTGACTGAGAGATTTTTCACCTGGAAAATACGATGTGAACTGGGATAAAGCAGTAATTCAGCTGACACAAAGAGGAGATTTTTTTTGAAGTGATAACTGGCTACCAAAGGTTTAGTATCAAGTTCTCTACTCAGTGATGTAGAAAACAAATAGTATACAAGGAGCCCTAACGTGATATAAAGTTACAGTTTTCACTTAAGTTTTATGTATGTTTCCCTTGATTCAGGAGATCAGCCACATGCTATGACATGAACGAGACCAACAGGGAAAAAAATGACCAAAGATTAAATACTCAGTGAAGAACAAAGCATAGAACTTAGACTTGTAAAATTCGGGGAATTTAGCCCGAAATGTACAACCGTTAAATGAAAGTGTTCTTGCATGCTGTAGAATGGACCAAATTCAGCTTTATTGTTTACTGATTTGAACTCCTTAAAAATCTGTGATAACTAGACTTACAAATTCTGTCTAGAAGTCAAATTGGTTAATGGCCATAGCAACCCGGTTTTCTCTTTTTTAGGGCTTTGAGACAAATGGTTGGCCACAGGGCAGTGGCTTTCTTCACGGTCCCTAATAGCAGTCAGAAGGCACATTCCCAGTATGAGCTCACCATGTTGTAGCTTACTTCTCCCGTAAGAGAGAACCTCACATTTTCGTTTATTAGGAAAATGCTTAACAGACAATTACCGCGGAGCAGCTGATGGGTAATAACTTGTTATCCTGCAGGCTGTCTGCCAGTGCAATTTTTGAGCAACTTTTATCTTCAGCATTCTTGGTTGATTTCTTCTCCACTTACAAATACAATCTTTCTTAATATTAAATTACAAGGTAGTACATTTACGTTAATAAGAACTTTGTATTTCGACAGAGTGCATCAGGAGATTTAATGATTAGAAACATCCAGCTGAAACATACTGGAAAATATGTTTGTATGGTGAAGACAGAAGTGGATAGTGTAGCATCTGCAGCGGACCTTATCGTACGAGGTAAATTTCAGCTTCAGTTACCATGAATCATATTTTCTGACTTCGGTGTGTTGTAGATTACAGGAACAACTGATACTGTAGATCACAAAACCCAGTTCATCTATGACTTGAATTACGTGATTCCGCAGATAGGGAGAATTTTAGCTTAATTTCTCCCAGAGAAATTAAGAGCTGAAGGATATAATAAATCTTGACTTCACATCTTTTCTCACTGACAGTCCTTCAAGTCACTGACGAGAGGGAACGAGACGTTTTTTCAATCCCCTTTGCTGGTGCAGATGAGACAAAAAAACCAGCATTTTTGCCAGGAGGCCCAGAATCAGGATTTTCCAGAAGGCAGCAGAAAGCTTGCCTGACTGAATTGCTGCTCGGGGTGCTGTTCAGATGTTGTGCTGAAAAATTGCTGCTGTTCATCGTAGAGTAAAACAGCCGTAGATAACAAATTGGCAGACTACAGAGATGTATTAGTAGATTAAAAGAGGACATCAAAGACTAAAGTGAAAGACATTGGAAAGACAGAGGGATCATGCTGAACAAAGGTTCTTGGGGAAAAAAAAGCCAACCCCCCCCCGTCATCTGTGCTACGGTTCAGAGTATTTCAGAAATAGATTATCAGGCTTTAGTAAATGTAAAACAATAATTACAAATGTTCTTATTCCAAGCTGAATTGTTTTTTTCTTCCCACAGTGCTGATAAAGTGGGAATCCGTACTGCTGTGTTAGTGAGTTCCAGGGTACTAGCTTTACAGAACTCTACCTATTTTTCAATCTGATTCTAGGCTCACCTGGCCCCCCCGAACATGTGAAAGTGGATGAAATAACTGATACCACGGCTCAGATCTCCTGGCAAGAAGGCACAGATAATCACAGCCCAGTAACCACTTACACCATACAAGCAAGGACACCTTTTTCAGTTGGCTGGCAGCGAGTTACAACAGGTAAAACATAATTCTTGCTACAGGCTCTGTTGAAATGTTTTCGACCAGGGACACCATGTTCTTAGTTTCCTTTTTTCTTTCTTTTTGTTTTTACTAGTTCCAGATGTGATTGATGGAAAAACATTCACCACCACAGTAGTGGATTTAAATCCTTGGGTTGAATATGAATTTCGTGTAGTTGCCAGTAACAAAATAGGAGGTGGAGAACCTAGTTTACCCTCAGAAAAAGTAAGAACTGAAGAGGCAGGTTAGTGGGTTCTTCTATTTGTTTTTAATTCAAGAGTCTTGAATATTAACAAAAAAGGAGCATTCATATCCTTGGCTCTTTGCAAACAAGCTTGAAATTGCCATCAAATATAAAAGCCTATAACTAGTTTGTTCATGATTTCCATTTAGCTATGGGACAGTTTGCGTTGCATTACTGAACATCACAGAAGAATAACATCTAAATACATTTAAACTATATTCAGTATGCTAAAATCTGTCAGTTCAGGCAGTGCTGCAGAGTTTGAAGGTATTAATGGATGGAAAGAGGTTAATTTTGACAGGGTTTTTTCATTCCTAGTGTTTGATCAGTGTACACCTTCCATGTAATAAGCATGTGGCTCAGAAGAGCATGTCAATTAAAACCCCAGGAGTTTACTTGGAATAAGGCCCTTGCCCAATACATCTGCATAAGTTAGCCCTATTAAAAAAGTGAAGCGTGCCTCCAATTTTTAGAAGTTCCTAAACATTAGCATACAGGGTTCAGTCTGCGAGCTGGTGAGGTTCTTCAAGTGCTCAGAAAAACATCAGCGTGCCCCAGTGATGGAAAGCAGCACGGTGAATGCAGGACGGGGCTGGCGCGTTCCAGGACTGCCCACCCTGCCTCAAAAGCACTTGCCTTGGTTTGCAAAAGAAGTGTGACTACAGCCGGGTTAGCTTCCGAGCAGGAGGTTAACGTTATATGATGTCGTCTCTTGTATCTGCACTGTGTAGACAGCTATACGTTTCCTTTCCACAGTTCCCGAAATTCCCCCATCTGAAGTCAGTGGGGGAGGAGGCAGCAGGTCTGAACTGGTCATAACATGGGATGTAAGTTTTCTGGCAAGCAATTTTCTTCAGAGAATGATTGTTTTCATTCAAACTCTTCTTAAAAGATGAATTTCCCTGGCTGCAGCAGCTTCTCATCTAGGATGTATATGTGCTCGGTAACATTCTGTAACGTGAGCTATGCACGTTTGCCTTCCCTCTTTTGCTCTCATGTGCTACTGTGCTAGATGGCAATCAGTAAGAGATGTAGTTCGTTTGTCTGAGATGGCTTCTGTTCTCAAACAAATGTTAACGCTAAAAAGGGGGCAGGAGGGTGGGGGAAGAGGAAGGGGCATTGCTCAAAGGTTGAGCTAAAGAATTATGCCTTTCAGTGCAAATTTGCAGTTCTTGCTTTCCTACCATTAACTCTGGATGCGTGTGCTAGCCAACACAATCAATCAAATACTACTTTACTTTATGTTACGTATCCCTTTTTAATGAGTTAAAAAACGTTAACATACTGTTACATTGACTACTCTGTGTGGTTACCTAATCATAATCACAGCAGAGGAAGGTAAAAGCCACTGTACAAAGGTAGTATTGGATTCTAGAATAGTTGACTAAGCAATTATTAATTTTTTTATGAACTATAGACTGAAATTGAAAAAAAAAAAGTATTCACTGAAGAGTGTCTTACTTAGTAGAAAACAAGGAATATACCTGAAAGTTGTTCTCTTCTTGAAGTGCAAACCTTAAAATAGGTTCAAGGGAACACGTTTTGCTCTGCCGTACCAGAGTTAATTTGCTGATGGAATGATCTCAAATGCAGTACCAGAACCTGGTTACACTCATGTACGTTAGTCTCGCGGCACTTTCTTCCTGCAAAACGTGTCCAGTGCTGTATGTAGCATCACAGTCTTCTGTCGTCTGTTGCTTTTCTCACAGCCCATCCCTGAAGAATTGCAAAACGGAGAAGGATTTGGCTATGTTGTTGCTTTCCGCCCCTTTGGCACCACAACATGGATACAGACTGTAGTCACCTCTCCTGACACACCAAGATACGTCTTTAGGAATGAAAGCATCTTGCCCTTTTCACCATACGAAGTCAAAGTTGGTGTCTACAACAATAAAGGAGAAGGGCCATTTAGTTCAGTAACCACAGTTTTTTCAGCTGAAGAAGGTATGTGATTGAGTTATCTCCAGATTGATTGAGTTACCTCCAGATATTTAACATGAGGTGTTTCATTAGAGAATATAGCAACAGTTAATAGAAGTGAGATCACTTTGGAATATGGACATGTTTATTTCCACAGTCACCAATGCTGCTGATCATCTCTCATTTATTGATTTCCGAATATAGAGCCTAGCATAGCACCCTCCGGGGTATCTGCGACGAGTCTGTCGTCCTCGGCCATCAAGGTCTCCTGGACAGCCATTCCTTGGAAGATGAGCAGTGGACGGTTACTGGGCTACGAGGTAAGCTCATTTAAAATACACTCCCATTTGTAAAGAGCCATGAGCCAGAAGGGTCATGCAGGCTGCAGGACAGCAGCACAAATTTACGAAAGATTACCACATATCTTGCTTTCTTCCTGCCCCACCTACACCCAGAAGAAGGATTTTGTCTTCTAAGTATCTTTGAAAAACAAAGAACATAGAACGAAATTGTGTTTTGCTTCCTGTGCCAATAGTCATGTGTCTGTCTAACAGTATTTCCAAACTGACATTTTACATTTACTTCCAAAGAAACTGTTTTGTAAGGTACAGTTTTCTGAGTTTAACTTGTTTACTCTTTAGATGAAGTAATGGTTTTCCTCTTGTCATTTTTTAATTCAAGCGAGATCGAATATTTCAGTTTCCTTTTTCCTGCAATCGCACTAAAAAGAGCAGCAAGCGTGAAAAGCAGATGGATATGAATTTTTTTTTTTTAACACAGTAAATATATTTTTGAAACTTTAATGTATTTCTGCCTTTTTCAGCTGAGAAAAAAAATGCACTTAAAGGAGTCAAATGAAATGCTGTGGGTGAACAGTCCCTTCCGTGCAAGATTTTAAATGGTTTTGTTTTATATCTACTAGGTTAGGTACTGGAATAATGGTGGAAAAGAAGAATCTTCAAACAGAGTAAAAGCTGCAGGGAATGAGACATCAATAAGAATAACAGGTTTGAAGAGCAACTTAGCATACTACACAGCTGTCCGTGCTTACAACAGTGCCGGAGCAGGTCCCTTTAGTGCCACAGTAAATGCTACCACAAAAAAGACACGTAAGTATCTTGAATTTAAAGTGGCAAGAGACATAACGGTGTGTTAGCACTTGCAGGGAAATGAAAAATAGGTGCGTTACTGGGAATCACAATATGCATGTGACCTAAATTTTCATACAGACTAGAGGAGTTACACAATTAAATCGCGCATAGATCTTCCATTTTCTACCCTCTGCTACTTTAGCGGGATGAGTAAGTAAAAACTCAACTATGCCAGTGGAGTGGAAGTAAGATGTATAATTTCTGCATAGAACCTTTATTATTCTTCTAGTGACTGGAAGAATTTTAAAAGAAAAATGTCTGTTATTTGGAAGGAAAAAAAACAGAGACTTGGTGAAGTTTTCAGGGTTTTAGAACATACTTATAAGTAAGTAAGTTCTCTTGCGCATGGCTTTTGAAATGCAATGATCCTCATACAATTCATGCAAAACAATCCTTCATGTCCATTGTTTCCCCTTGAACAAATTGCACAAGAGGCCACTTTACTATTAAAAAGGAGCAATTAAGCTGGAGAACAGATTGTCAAAGGCTGCACTAATTTTTCTACAAATGGAAATATTTTTAGTATGCTCTTACATTGTAATACAACTCAGAATCCGGGTCATCAATCTTGAAGTATTTCCGTCAGTCTCGCAAGAATGTACGGTTAAATCTGTCTGAAAGGTCAAATTCCCTTGAATATTAACATCCTTCTACCAAAAGTAGTCACATCATCAATATTATGAAATAAGCTCGTTTACCAGAAATTACTATATGCAAAACCAAGTTTTGCTCTGTCACTGAGGACTAAACCAACTCAGATTAACTTATATTTGCTAGAGTTTAAATATATTATATGCATAGTTACCATGAATTGGCTGATATGCAGGAACTCGCTGCCTGTAGCCTGTACCTGACATGTGATGAATAGTTTTCTCTAATTAGTCGTCTTTGTGGCTACTGGCCGCTCACTAGAGGTTGTGCCAGCCTGGTCAGCTCAGTGATTTTTCAGTCCTTCTTTTTTAATGACCGCCTGCCTTTGGGATGTGTGAATGAGAACTGGAAAAGCACCTGATCCCACTGATTTGAGCAGGATCTGGATCAGGCCCTTAGTCAAGATTGCTGCTGTTTGGAATAATTAAAAAGAAAAACTAGTTGTATTATGTCCTTGTATCTTGCCGGCAAATAAAGAGAGCAACAACATTGCGGTACAGTATAATGTCAGTCTGAAGGATTTTGCTAACTACTAGTTGAATTGACGAAGACAAATAATTCTCTGTACTGCTGCAGTAGAAACTGGTTTTTCATTCAAATGTGTAATTTTTAATCAATCCCAATTTCTACCGTAACTTGAATATTTGTGATGATTGATGTGTTTTTCACCGTGAAGGATTTCTGTGCACATTGCATTTACATTCACCCACATGAGCTACAAGATACTTCTTAGTAACTATTTATTAGCCATATCAAGAAACACAGATACTTAAGTTCAAGTGGCAGTATATTTCAAGATTGAAGATTCAGTCTTTGCCTTTGACTGTTAAAGTATAAGGCAAGATGTTACAATTATTTCATATTTAGAAAGTCTTAGAATACAACAGAGTGTTCTGTTGGTTCTAATTCTGAGAAATACTGGTATGTATGACCAACTTTAAGCATCTGAGGAGTCTCAGAGAAATCCGTGTAGCTATTTGCACGCTTAGCACTGATGTGATGGGGTGGTTCAGGATCTGACCTATTGCAAATTAAGTTCTGCAGTTCTGAACACTGACGATTACTGGAGATTTTGGTATCTGAAGCGAATTCCATAAGTCAAGTGGTAGATAGAGGCTTACAGTTTTTATATATAATTACTCTTCATTTTTTCAGATGTCATACTAATACTTTGTTGTGGATTTAAAAGAATGACTCATTTCTTTTGAAATTCAGCTTTAATATCTCAGTGTGAAAACTATTCATATATGCTGTAATACTTAATTCTCAGGAGTAAACCAATCTCCTCTTACATTTAACAAAAAATAGCTATTAGTGCATCAGGTTAAATCCTATTTAGTATCTAGAACAAGGCAAACACTGCAAAAAAAATACCTGTGAGTGGTTGTTTGACTTTAGAATAATTCTTTTAAGTCTCGCTCTTACATTTTTGTGTCTACTTTGTGTTAAGAAGTATAATCAGGTGGAGTTTGATCTGACTGCTCATGGAAAGAAGGTAGGGAGCTATCTGTGTGAAAGAATTTAAAAATAAAAGAGGAGAAAAAAAGAGGGGGGGGGAACCCATAAGCACATGCATAGGAGTGTTTAAAACCACTGTCAGTGTTTAATACTGGAACCTTCAGCATCAAAGTGTAGTGCGGTCCACCTAAGCAGCAGTTGCCTCCACTAGGTGACAGCAACAGTAAATTGTTTTCCTTGACACATTAGAAAAGATTTCAATTGTTGATTGTGTCACTGAATGACCCATTTTCTGGGAAACCAACTTGAGGCATCTTAAGAGGTTTGTACTTACCTTCACCTTCCCTGAAAGCTTGGCAGTTTCAAGATACATTAAAGCGTACAGCCAAAAGCATACTACTCCTTTTGAAAATAAGTGTCTCAGATTGTTAATGAACAAAAAAACCCCAATAGATTTCCTTGGCCGAAGCCCACTATTGTTCCAACTGCAGATACTGAAATGGCACAGACCGCAGTTCAAAATCACGCCTTGAGTTAAAAGAACAACAAAAAAAATCTGTCAAATATTTTTACATTACAAACACATTAAAGTAAATCAGCATAGCGTGTAGATTTGAATATTCACTAAGACTAAATTTGTCTAACAAATAATCTGTTGTGAAGTATTTGCTTATTCTTGGCAATACACTAAAACTAGAAATTGTCTGTTACCATCGTTGGTTTCATTAGAGTTTGCTCTAATTGATCACCCGTGTCTTACGACATATGCTTTTGTTTGGCTGTATTTAATGAAGGACCATCAACAGATAATGCAACTTCAGAAACAACATTATGGGCCATTCTATTTTTCCTTCCTTCTGTTTTTCCAATTTAGTCTCTGAACCATAAAACGTACAAACGAGGCTGCATGAGTTGCTTTTGCATCTGACATGTAATGACAGTCAATTACCTGAACTATTATTTCCTACTGTAGAATAAATCACTAATGCCAATTAAATTAAAGTCTTGCTTTCATTATGTATTTGAAGCACCCAGTCAACCGCCAGGAAACGTTATGTGGAATGTCACCGACTCCAGAGTAATCCTCAGCTGGGAGGAAGTAAGAGCTATGGAGAACGAGTCTGAGGTGACTGGGTATAAGGCAAGTGAAAACAGACCAGAAAAATATCTGAAAGCAATCCACAGTTTGCTTTTTCTTGTCTATTTGCAAGGCAGCAAGTTCAGAGGATGCACAGTACCACATCTAAACCGTTTCAGTAGCATCTCCTTTTTATAGATTTAAATCGTGTTCTAACAATGTCTCATAAACCGTGGTCCTTTTACCATTAACGGTACACTAAATGCCTTCTCCTCCTCACGCAAACAAAGCCAGGAGCTGCAGGCATTGCTGCCAGCTCTTGGCATCCCACTTACCCAAATGTATAACACTTGGATGTTATAACGTGTAACATTTATCACATATATAACAACACTTACCCAAATGCATACATATAATCCAAGATTTAGCTGATGATGGGTATAGTTTCCATTGCTGGCCAGGTATATTTATTAGTACCACATATATCAAACTGATAGTCTTAAACCTTTTTCTTCTTATGTACTGTGGGACATGCTCATTGTCTTGATAGAAATTACATTGCTACATCTGCTCTAAATCTGATCAGCGCACAAATGTACAGGTATTTAAATGTCATATATCTTAAGTATGTTTAAGAGAATAGCTGAGGATGTTCTTGATGAGCTGGGTACAGCTGGATCCCACATCCTGCAGAAGAGTTACGCTGAAGATCTGACTATGCAGTGTTCTGAGCTGTATTGGCAAGAAATACATGTTTACAGCTTAGATAAGCCACCTAGTTTCATAAACGGTAGCTGACCTAAAAACGTACCATGTAGAGTTTCAAACTGCATACTCCGTCTCCCACAACGATTTCAGGTTCCCCTATGGATAACAAACATTGCTAAGTACACAAGGATAAGCTGAATTTTGATAATGCTGGTTAATTTTACTGAAGTAAAGCACTTAGGGAGTCGTTTTTATCCCAAAAAGGCAAGGGCAGTGCAGTCAACTTAAGTTGGTTTGCCAGGAAGAGAAGAGCCAACAAACGGCCTTGAAAACACCAGAGCAGCCGTGGCGTGGTCCCTGTGGAAGCGAGCCATGCAGCTGTGTCCCTCCGAGAGCATTTTTACAGCAAGGCACAGCATTAGGGAGCACATTTCGAGGGAGGTAGCATGTGTGTAATTCCAGTGGCCTTGAGGTTTTTTTCCCTTTCATCATTATTGCCGTTATTTTGGGAGTTAGTTGGATAAACGGTAGCTGACCTAAAAACGTACCATGTAGAGTTTCAAACTGCATACTCCGTCTCCCACAACGATTTCAGGTTCCCCTATGGATAACAAACATTGCTAAGTACACAAGGATAAGCTGAATTTTGATAATGCTGGTTAATTTTACTGAAGTAAAGCACTTAGGGAGTCGTTTTTATCCCAAAAAGGCAAGGGCAGTGCAGTCAACTTAAGTTGGTTTGCCAGGAAGAGAAGAGCCAACAAACGGCCTTGAAAACACCAGAGCAGCCGTGGCGTGGTCCCTGTGGAAGCGAGCCATGCAGCTGTGTCCCTCCGAGAGCATTTTTACAGCAAGGCACAGCATTAGGGAGCACATTTCGAGGGAGGTAGCATGTGTGTAATTCCAGTGGCCTTGAGGTTTTTTTTCCCTTTCATCATTATTGCCGTTATTTTGGGGGAGTTAGTTGGGATTGCTGGTTTTTGCACTGGGAAACTCCCAAGCTTACCTGCTTGTCAAATTTGTGAAACTCTGTCAGGTGAACGCACGGGATCCACGTGTTTTTTTAAACTCTGCCAGGACATACCTCTACGCCTAGCCTCGCCGCTGGCACTAGGGACTCTTCGGGCTCATCAAGCCTTCAGGACAGAAGAGAGGCTGATGTTGCTCTTAAATCCCTCCCTCCTGCCTGATCACACGGAGCAGCGGGCTGTGACATTCAGATGTAGCTCCATTCTTTAAAACGTAGGACACGGAATGCAGTGAAGTTTCATGCCAGAATAATGACTCAGCACTTGCAGAACATCTTCCAACAGAGTCTGTAATTTTGATTAGTTCTCTCCTTCCCAAACTACGTGTTGGCGTAAGAAGCTGATCTAGATAATGACAGATTCCACCTGGTGGGATAATTTATAGAACAATGTATTATGAAGACACTCAACAGAATATATTATTCATTTGTTATCATTATACAGTGTGCCATTTTAGATTAAAGCTGGAATAAAAGAGCTTGATTGATGCTACCTTCTTTCTTTAAATGTAATTCCGCCCTAGAATATTAACCAAATTCAGATCTTTTCCCTCATCCCATCTTTTTAAAGACTGAAACCTTGTTTCCAAGAAACACAAAAAAAAATGGCAGGGCAGGTCCTAATGGGAGAAACGACACGCTACAGCTCTCTGCTTGTGCTGCAGGTTTTGTACAGGACCAGCAGTCAGACCAATATGAACGTGCTGAACACGGACAAGACAACAGCTGAACTTTTGCTCCAGTTTAGTGAAGATTACATTATAGAAGTAAAAGCAACAACTGATGGCGGAGACGGCACTAGCAGCGATCAGATCCTGATTCCCAGACTAGCTAGTAGGTTGAAGCTGAATCACTATTATTTTGTCACGTGCTTATACAGGGTCCCCAACCAAAACCAGAAGCTCCTTTGTACCAGCCACGGTAGAGAGTGACATGGCTCTGCCTTGGTGTGGCGAGTCATTACTGAATTTGCAGTTGACACCCAGCAGTTGTCACAGCTTGTCTTTGCAGGAATTGAGTCCTTATTGATGGGGAGAAAAAAAGAATTAATACTTGTATGTTGTATGGTAATAAGGTAATAAAAAGAAAAGCAATTAACGGTTTTCATGCCCTTATGCATGACAAACTTCATTCTAGTGAACTAGTAAATTACCGTGTAAATTGGTATTAAAAATTAGATATTAGTTAGATTAAAATTAGATTTTTTTACTTTTTCTCCTTTTTTTTATTATTACCTTGAAAATAAAGACGATTCGTACAGCTTCAGCATTTTGCAAGGCATTGCTATAGTTTTAAAATGTTTACCATATTTTTGTAAATTTTCATTGCTTGTCAGAAATAAAGATGTACAATAATTTTTGCTTAGTATCTAGGGAGAGTAATAATTTGGCACAGCAGATACTCATGCTTTCATTTAATCCTGACCTTTTTCATTTGTCACAGGTATGGATGCAAGAGGTTCTGGTCCATCAGTCTTGAATATCTTCAGTGTATCCAGCTTCTTACTGACAATATTTTCCTTGACTCTTAATTCAGTGTTGTGATGGTATATTTTCATTTGCTGGAAAACTGCAGTGGTTAATGCATGTTTTTCTTCTACCCTGATGTGTTTTTAAATTCTTTATATTGGTTGAAGTAAAAATATCATGTAAAGTTTAGCGAATCCTTTAAAAAGGAATCTAAAATGCCTTAATACTTGAACCAAAGGAGTTTACATATTACATACTTCAGATACAATGTAAGAGAGAGGGAGAGCAATGGCACTATGATCAGAGTTAGGAGGAGGAGCTCAGCTCAGTGGGAAACTCCGTTTTTGCAGTGACACTGAATTGTTTTGGCTATGTTCTGCATTGTTACAATAACATCATTCTACATACGAACGATGAAATCAGAGACATGGCGTTTCAATCGGAGGATAACACGTCGACCAAGCGGCCGTTTCTTAAGACAGTGTCATAATCCAGTAGCTTTGGATCAGTTTTCTTACTGCCCTTTATATAAGTTATTCTAAATCTAGCAAGAAATCAAAGCTGGAAGGTAGAGAAAAGTCACGGTATGGATGTTAGTTTTGCACAGGCCACGCTGGGGTGTCCAAGAGGCAGGGCTTCCACTACCAGGCTTAAGAAATGATTTCACAGCCGTGTTTCAAAGACGGCACTCTGTTTTATTGCAGCATGCGTTTATGTACCTTTTCAAACACCTAACCTTCCTCTCTAGCAACAGATTTTGAAGTTAATTTCCTTATATCACCACCTTATATATCTTAACCAGGTTCTTTATTCATAACCAAATCCTCCCACCTTCAGGATTATTTTTATTGCCCTTCTCTGAATGCCTGTCAGTGTGTTTCACTAACAAAAGTGCCCGGCCATAAGCATTATTGAAATGCAGTTGCACCATGGCCTTACGAAAAGGGACTACTACCACCTCCCTGCCTTGGGATGTGGTGCTTCCAACTACACAGCCCCAGATTACCTTGCTCTTTTGTCTACCACACTGCACTGTAAACTCATCCTTAATTCAGTGTTACATTCATAACTCTCCTTCCTGCTGCTCTTTAACCAATTCAAAACTATTTCGCCTGGTCTGGCACTCCAATGCACCCCATTACTGTCGTATGATTCTGCTAAGTTTATGGCAATACTATAGGTTATAATAAAAAAAATTACACAAAGCCACTTCAGGCTTGCTATTATAAAGAACTCTATGCTTTCTTTCATAGCAATATATTAAAGATACATTAAACCTGGTACATTTGACTTCTGTAGTTGTGAATTTAGTCAAACCAGCCTTTTAGACACCTTTTAGAGAGCTGCCTACACACATGGTAGAGCAAGTGTTCATGTGACAATTCATATCCTTTTAAAGACCTTTTTTTTTTAATCTCACAGTATTATTACAATACACAGAACTATAAAGGGAGAGAACCAGGATTAATGAAATTATGGTAGCACTGTAGAAAAAATACCTTGATATGCATTCAAATAGCAATTTACCTTATTAGTATCACATCCAGATGAAAATGTGTGCTAACTGTTGAAGTAAGCAGGATCTGTATATACTGTACATATATAGTTATAAATGGCTAGTTGCTTTTCAATGTGGCTAACCAGTGATGTTTTCAGACACTTGCAGATGGGGGGGGC
>NW_008795710.1:1026304-1033000 GCF_000699145.1 Aptenodytes forsteri | reverse complement strand
TCCAGTTGTGTGTGTATCCTATGGTTATCTGTATGCATTTTTTTCTATTACTCTAATAAAATATTTATTACATTGAGGGATACTAGAACATTTCAAAGTAGTATTGCTTGTCCGTATTATATGTTTGCACGCACGGGGATTTACTGCATCTAAAAATCCTTGTCTATGGTCTTCATAGTATTTCCGCTAACTGGCACTTCTTGGCAGGATAGGAGTGGTTTCCCTCGCAGTAGCTTTGCTGCCCTAAGACTTAAATCCTAACACATATACCCAGGCCTATTTCTACAGGGAGCAGGGCAGGAGGGAGAGGAGGAGCAAGGACGTAAATACATCCCAGTTTCGCTCCGGAGGAGGCGGACATGCGTGGGGCCGGGGCCCACGGCTCAGCTCGAGCTTCTGAGGTCTACCTCTGCCCACAGGTTTGCAGCACCACGGACAAAAAGCCACCTCGCTTTCCCGGGCTTGGCTTCCCCTCTATCCAATTAGGCTGTTTCCTCTCCTCTGAAATGAAAAAAAAAAGTAATTATATTGAAGAAGAGTTAGTTCTTTATAATAATTTATTTAGTATATCACCATTTAGCATTAAATTGCATGGCCTGTTCTCCCCTGCAAATTGCCGATGCCTTACATACTGCAGCTTCCCATAAAGCCAGAGACTTCCTAGCACTAAAAGCTTCTCACTGGGAACACAGAACTATATATTTTAAGCTTTTAAAGCATGGCTTCTACCTACGTTAATAGGGAGCTGATCCAGATGCTGCAGTAAGGGTGAATAATAATCCCAGCACGTTTACAGGTGTATACACAAGAGGCAAGACTGTCAGGTTTTCCCTTTCAGATGGTTGTAGGCGGACACCTGCCTTGCTCTGTATGTCCCCCAAAGTTCAGACTAGTCTTCCTTTAAACTGACCTCTGTTTGTTCCTCATCTCATGTTAATTCAGTTAACATTAATGTTTATTTGCGGTAATAAAACTGAACTGGTTCTCTAGGGAGAGTTGGAAAAAAATAAGTTGTTATTGGGAAAGTACAGGAGGAAGAGGTGAAGAGCCAGTAAGGGATAAGGTGAGAGGCCCCTGAGCCAGCCTACCTCTTGCAGGCTTTTCCAGAGCAGCTTCTGCGGCTAACCAAGTTTAGCAGTTCAGGCCTGGGGAGAAAAAAAAGAAAGAAGAAAGATCAATGGGTTCTCTAGGGAGAGTTGGAAAAAAATAAGTTGTTATTGGGAAAGTACAGGAGGAAGAGGTGAAGAGCCAGTAAGGGATAAGGTGAGAGGCCCCTGAGCCAGCCTACCTCTTGCAGGCTTTTCCAGAGCAGCTTCTGCGGCTAACCAAGTTTAGCAGTTCAGGCCTGGGGAGAAAAAAAAGAAAGAAGAAAGATCAATGATAATGAAAAACGTGAATAACATCACTGGTATGACTGGAACGGCGGGTGACGGGGAAGGTATTTCTGCCATTCCACTTTTACTTGTACTTGCACCAAAAACAGCCCGCACTTTGTCACTTACAAGTGCTATTATTTGAAATCCCGTAAGACGCAATAGTAGGCTTGAGTCATAGTTTTCAGGCAAACACTATTGTGAAGTGTATGGGGTTTTTTAATACCCTATCCAAAAATGTCGCTGAATTCCTCCAAATTGTTCAGTAACGCTGAAGGCTACCAAAGAGCAGAGCCAAAAGCTGGGCGGAGGCAGAGGAGGAGGAGGGGGGGAACGGGGAAGGCGAACCCCTGGAGGGACGAGCCAGGCCTTTCTCCGGCTCCCTGCGGCATTTGGGGTGAGAGGTGGGTGCTGCAAGGAGGGCGAGCACCCGCAGCGGCATCACCACGGGGACTTCCACGGGGTTTCTCTGGAAACGGTTAGTGCAACACAAAACTGGGCGACTCGCTGGGGTTTTTTGTGGACAATGACTCAAACTGTCGTTGTGAAAAGGAGAAAGGATACAAGAGTCCTGCCACCAGCTGGATACGCACACCAAAGAAAAAGGAATTTGATACAGCTTAAAAAAAAAACGTTTGCAACTGCGTGTGCCTCCTCCGGAAGCTGTAACGGCTTTTGCTGGAAGCCGGTACCGGCGGGGAGGGGGGGGAGTGCTGTGGCTTGGGATTTGGAGGCCTGGAGGGTGAGGGCTGTTTGTTGGGTTATTTTAGGCGTGGGTTTAAAGTTTCTCACCCGGCACCACTATCCCCCCAAGATTTGCTTTCTAAAGCGTTTCTCATGCCACCTGAGTAATGCGGTTTTTTCATTCTTTCCTGACAACTGTTTATATGAGGGGACTTGATGACGACTCCTGCGCTTCTAAAGTCTGAATTTCTCAGAGGTAGCTGGTATAAGAATTAAAAAAAAATAATAATTCTTTGAACAGTTTACTCTGTCGGCTATGTTGCAAACATGCAGGATCCTCTATGAATGCAAAATGAGTTAAAAACTAATAGCACTTTAGCCCTAAGAAATATTGGAGATCTCCATTTTCTACTTAATTTGCCTTTCACTGGTGGAATGCGGACATGGGCAATGCCTGTCAGGTTATATATGTTATGTCTTAATAACAGGCAATAAAGCAAGCTGTCCTGCATGAGGGAGTGCATTAATCTGACAGCTTTCTGTCTGAAATAAATAACAATGGAATATTGTGAAAATAAAATGAGTTTGTAAATAGGCGCTCGCTCTCTTAGGAAAAACAACCTCCTCGATTCTTTTATGCTAATGCTTTGAACTCCTGAAAAGCAATAAAAAAGGGTATGTTTAGCAGAGAGATAACTGAACATACGTTATTGTTGTTTCATGAAGCCTGCTTGACAAAAAGAGGCACTACTTTTCTTTAAATCTGATGCATGCATAGCACAAGCTGCAACATGGTGGGGGGGAGATGGTACGCCACTTAACCGTATCTCCAGCTATCACTCTTACCCGCTTAGAAAAGAGCTTTTCTGCAAAGACTTTTCACAGTTCATAGCTGCCTCCCTGGCGTGCGTACAGCTTGGGCCTCACCGGGAAGCGGGATGTACAGCCTATAAAAAAGGACAGACATTTGTCTTTTCCCAAGCTTAAGATCTACTTCAACAGCCTCAGCAAGCGGAGCCTGCCTGCACCCTGTGCGTATGGGAGCTGTTTCTCAGAGGTGCTATTGATGTCTCACCTTCAGCTTGGAAGGCTTTCCCAAGGTCGGCTAAGGATGCGGACATCTCGTTAGCATCAGTGGGATTGGTCACTACCGCTGCAGGACAAGGCGATGCAGACAGACGCTCCCGTGGCAGCCCTCCCAAAGACCGGCGTGTCCCCCCACGCTGCCCTTGGCAGAGGGCACCCTCTCCAGGATGGACCTTTGGTCCTCCCAGGAGCCGCGCAGCCGCTGTCCTGCCTCTCAGCAGGGAACTGCTCCGCTACCGCACGTTTCTTCCAACATCTGCAGCCAGCGCAGTGGGTGCGACCCGAGTAGCAGGTAGCTTCTCATCTTTGCCAGAGGATTACGGCTATCTCTTGGAGATATCCTCGGAGTACCTGTGTACGTCTGTCCATAAGTACACTTTCCACAAATACAGACAGTTGGCAGTCTAAAAGAACCCTAGCCCGTCACCAATTTGGAGTCTGTTTTCATGTTTTCCTCTTGCTGACAGTGGCTGTGTATTGTCAGTCCTCTGACGCTGTCCAGCCTCTCGGTTAGGTGCATCAAAAAGTTCCCCTCCCCAACAGTTTGGTATTTCCATAAACAGACGCTCGCCTTTCCTTTCTTGGGTCCTCTGCATCAGCTTTAACTGCCACGTTGCAGTGTCTGCGATGGCACTTATTGTAATTCATACCATGCTCTTCATTTGCTTTGGTTTTGAACTCTCTCTGTTTTGAGACTTTTCAGTTTGTGCATGAGAGTGTTTTAGTATTAGAATTTCACAAGACCTTCATGTACATCTTTCCTTTGTTTTTTCCCATCTCTAAGGGTCAAGAAAACTTGATAAACTCAGTTGGTATTAAATTTCTTTTCTTGAGCTCTTTGCTGATCTTTTTGAGGTCAAGAAGTATCTTTGAAAGTCTCTTTTTCCCCAAATGCACAAATACAGGAGACATGCCAGTAACCCTATGTAGCATTACTAAGACGCTTTCTTCCCAATGTACCTAAGATTATTTTCTTACCCTTTAAGAGCATAATTAGTCCTGTGAGGTCTGGACCATGCCTGCTCTCTGTGCTGTGCTCTTCATTCCATCTCGGCGATTAATTCCCTTTGGGTGGGAGAACGTCAAGGCATTGGCAAACGCTGAAAAAGGAAGAATCAAAAGCATCCCGTTAGGAGCCAGTAGAAAGGATGCAACTTCAAGATGTTCATTAATTCAGTCCATGATAATTTAAACTCAAAGCAACTCCTAGGACAGGGGGACATCCCAGAATTGTCCATCAGAAAAGAGCAACTTTTGAGAGTCCAGCTTGCCCGCTCAAGCCTCCAGCCTCCCAAATCCCACACTCCTCGGGATGCAGAATGACCCAGCTGCAAGAAGGGCCACAGAGTCGCTTCCCCCCCTCCATTGCCAGCTGAGGGTGCAGGATTGGAATCCTCCAGCAGCACAAGGGGAGGGTTTGCATGCCCTTGGTCAAAGGTGGGACCTAAAACCAGCTACCAAACCATCTGGCCATTAATAAAAATGCAAACATAAAAATGCTTCCTTTGAATGAAAGCGACTGGCAGCTGTGCTCCGGAGCGACTCCCCGAACGCTTAACACAGCATCCTCCTGCTCCGGGACTCGAGGGGCCGTGGTGGTCTCCCCACCCTGCCGCGGAGTTACAGCAGGTACTTCAAAGCACGTGTAGGGATTTACATTTGGGCACTCTGAACTCATTGCTCTGCGGCCCTAAATAGAAATGCAGATTGATTTTTTTTTTTTTTTTTTTTTTTTTTGGTCACCTCCAGGGAGGGTGCTGCGAACACTCCCCTGAGATTTGAGCACCTAAATGTGCTCCCCGTGCCCGTTAATGTAGAAGGAATATTGACAGGCAGGAAAGGCGTTCATCGGGATTGCTCTCCCCGGTGATTTCATTTTAGGGGATCTTTCCGTTTTATGCTGGAACACAAGCAATGACCTGTTACATCAGCTAAAGACATAAAAAGAAACGAGTCAGAGAAACAGTCTTTCATGCCCTTTATGATACAAATAATAAACCATTTTCCCAACTGAGGACCTGTAAAGGAGTCTATCAAAAAGGACGTGTGTGTAACAAGAATTTCTCTCATTAGCAATCCAAGGAGGGCCACGGTTAAAGTAAACAAATAACGTAACTTTTGTCACACTTCCTAACATGTCCACCAAACTGAGGCATTTAAAGTTACACTTGTCACAACGCTAATTATCTATTTGAACAGCAGAGCTCTCGCTGATTGAATGAGTTCTTCTGCAGTGAGAACAGACCATTTCATCAGCTGCATCTGATCGTCGTTACTTTTTGGATGTAGGATGTAAATTGACTATAACAACAAAAAATATGGCTTTAGAACCTTTATAGCAGCCTCATATGAGACAGAGGGGAACTCTTCTACAGCAGCCAAAAGCTTCTGCTCATGTTCTGGAAAACAATGTCTTGGGGTTTTGTGTTGCCTTGGAAACATGAAAAATAAAGCGCCATTAATTACCGATTTTCAAGCAACCAGAGTATCCAGTGCTGAGGGCCTGATCCAAGGCTAATGAAACCCTTACCCCAATTCCAGCAGATCGATCAGCCCTTCTAAACAAGGAAAGGACCGAGGCAGAACAAAGCTCAGCCAAGTTTTACTTCTGACCGTGATTCCAGAAGAGTTACCAGAAGGCTTCAGGCAGACACTCAAAGCGGTGGCTCGCAGCGGTTCCTTCTTGCCTTCACATCCATGACTTTGTTAACATTGTCATCTGCTTATTTTTGAAAATATATGCCCTCTTTTTTCAAAGAGGTACTAGCAGCTGACCTGATAAACATCCATGCAAACACGTATACAAGACCTATATAAATCCCACGTATACATTTTCTCCAGGTAGGAAATCATGCTAATAGTCCCAGTCATTGGCACAGAAGCATGAGTTCAGCCAGACCTTCTGCAATCATTCTTTCTGCCCCAAAAACTGCCAAATAACAGTCTCTACTATTCTATCTTCTGTATAATCATTTTTAACTGTTAATTAAACATTTTTTAACTACAGACTGCTTGCTTCTCTTCCTCCCATTACTAGTGGTGCTTTGGTCCTAATCATAAAACTCTGTGAAATAGGTGAAGACTAGAATCAATCTCTTCTTGTGGGAGTTTGAAGTTGTCCTAAAATTTTCTTTTGGAAAGACTGTTCCCCCTCCCCGCCAGCACAGCCCAAAGCAATCAGCTAAAACTCCAGCCACAAAGGTATGGAAGGATAAAAATAATTCCAGTAAAATCTTAATTTTCTCCAGGAATCCTTCTCATTTATGAACTATGCAAGGTGTCCCTTCTCTTTCATTTACAATGAATATTAATCTTTGTCTATCAACCGAAGCACAATTTTAGAGTGTTTTCCACTCATTCATATTCACAAGGTTGACCATCATCGCTAAAGAACTTTGATTACCTGGTTTTGGATTTGGGCCGGGTTTTAACGCAGCAGTACTTGACACCACTGACAGTATTTCATTAAATAGGGCCTGGAACAGGGTGAAGTCCCGTGTGCCGCGCAGCCTGTTCAAAGACGGGCACGCACTGACGAGCTGGAGAGATGTCG
>NW_008795710.1:965746-1026250 GCF_000699145.1 Aptenodytes forsteri | reverse complement strand
AGGTCAGGTCCTGGAACAGGGTGACGTGTGCCGCGCAGCCTGTTCAAAGACGGGCACGCACTGACGAGCTGGAGAGATGGGAGTCTGACCCTGCGGCAGGCAGAGGACGAGCCCAGGGCACAGCCCGGACAAACGCAGGGCACAGGGGGGCTTCTGCACCGAGGGGACCCCCTGCAGCGGTCCCCAGCCGCTTTCTTGGGGCATAGCAGGGGGCACAGTGAAGCCGTATCGCCACACAGCTCCCCGCAACGGTGTGATGGGCACCACCTCGTCCCCTCCAACCACACCGACCCCTTCTTGTCTCCATGGGCATGACTGAGCTCCAGCCTCACCTTCACAGCAGTTGGTACTAAAAAGGGCACAGTTCCACCACAAACCAAAAGCTGACTTCACCACTTAACCCCAGGAGCCTGACTCATCTAAACCCAGCCATACCTACAGCTTTTCATAGAATCATAGAATCATTAAGGTTGGAAGAGACCTCTAGGATCATCGAGTCCAACCATCGACCCAACACCATCATGTCCACTAAACCATGTCCCTAAGCACCTCATCTACACGTCTTTTAAATACCTCCAGGGATGGGGACTCAACCCCTTCCCTGGGCAGCCTGTTCCAATGTTTAACCACTCTTTCAGTACAGAAATTTTTCCTCATGTCCAGTTCCATCATACATATACGCTCCTACAGGATCATAGAATCATTTAGGTTGGAAAAGACCTTTAAGATCATCGAGTCCAACCGTTAACCTAGCACTGCCAAGTCCACCCCATGTCCCTATAAGGTACGCTGCCCCATGACCGTTGGCATTAGCATATATGAAGTTCAAGACCCATTTCAGTGCTTGTAGGCAAAATGCCTCAGCAGCATTTCAAATTGCCCCCTCCACTTAGAAGGTTAATGAGCAAAATACGCTGGAGACTGCGACTTCTCCCGGGTCTCTCGCTGCCCTCTCCCCACCTGAGCTGCTTCGCCTCTCAGCATACTTCTCAAGCAGCATGATTAACATTTTAAGAAAAGTAATCCACCAGGGACGTCCATTTGTTGAGAAAATCATCTATAACCAGACTCAAACCGTTCCTTTTCTCCATTGACACTGTTCAACAGCAACTACAGCTGAAAGGGATCATATCGGACACTGGTGATGGTCCCCGCCGTTTAGTCTGTGTGTGTGCTGGGAGAAAGCCGCAGATCCAGCCCCGCAGCCATCCCGCATCTGGTCATACCCTGTCCCTCCACCGCAGCCCAGGGGATGGGATTTGGAGATCCTGCCCACAGCACAGGGATGGAGCACAGCCACCTCCCGGGCTGCTGGAAAAGCACCACTTTCATCTTGTAGCGCTATGCAAACATGGCAAATGCTATTTTTACATTTGGTCCCAGCTATTTTAAGCAAAAATTTGCTTAAAAAGACAACTTTTTCCTTTAGTTAGACATCCATTTCTAAATGGGCTGTTTATATCGGAAATTTTGAGTTTTCTTTTCTCTCTCCAATTTTCCTCAGGAATAACGCCACCGGCAATCTCCATGAATCTCTTTTGACTCTTTCTGAAGGTTAAACTGACTACAAGAAAGCTGGATCAAAGGGAAAGAAAAACTTTATTCTAGAAGCACAGAAATATTTACATAACACAAGATAAGCTAGAACTCCTCATTTCTACCATGTAGATGCGCTTGTAAAAAGCGTATAAAAATAGGCCATTTCAATTGGGGAGGGGAGGAGAAGAGGTATTTTATAGCTCGTGTAAGAGAAGAGAGACAAGGCTGGCAATCAGCACAGTTTGTAATGCATCTAATTGAAAAGATCCAGAGTTTTCAGGGTTTCCTGCCTGAAGGAGAAGAATCTCTCGGAACCATTTTGATGCACAAGAGGAAAAGAGAATAAAGTATCCCACCGCAGCCTGGGGCTGACGCCTCCTCCGAGCAGCAAACCAAGGACCGCGAGGAGCCCGGCTAAATAAACCAAAGGGTCAAACGTCAAATGACAAAGCTGACTATCGACTGGGAAACGACTGCTGGAAACAATTGGATTGGTGCAGGCAGCCTTCGGAAAGCAAGACAAGAGCTTCAGTTCAACCTCCTCTTCCGAGCTGCTCTCTGAGCTCCTCAGCTGCGACCACAAATTTTGGCAGCAAACTACTAATAGGACTGATGAGAGACAATACGAATTGACTTAGGGCTGGTCATTGCAGAGCAATAATAAAAATGAGAAGAGAGACTTTTTTTTGACATGTTTCTCAAGAACTGACCTCTTTTTGGCCAGCTCTAGTAAATTCAGAGTAACGGGAAGTTCAAAACACTTACCGATACTTATTCTAACGAGTTCATCACCTCTCCTCACTGATGCGCTGGAACCAAACCAATAAATGTTTCGATATCAAACACCCACTTCTGCCTGCCCTCAGAGGAGGTGAGCTATCCGTTCTGCAGTTAATTAGCTATCCTCTAGGAAGAAATGAGAAAGGCCATGCTTTAAATTAGACTCATCTGGTAAAAGCTTTCTTGAAAAGATGAGACTTGCGTCATGTTTTGGAGCTATCAGAGGCAGAGGTTTCCCAGCAGAAGCCATCTGTCCTGGGTAGCTGCTGCCAGTCCTCAGGATTATCAGTTAGTCCGTAATGATTGTTTATATGAAAAAGGTGACTGAAGGGTCAGGGGGCTGACCTCTGAATATGAACACCGTGGTGGAGGCTAATAAAAGCCCAGGTACCGAGACGAGGAGCAGGGCATCGCTTCCCAGCACCTCCCTTTCCTTCAAGGAAATAGCAGGACTCTTGCTCTCCTTTGAGTTCAAGTAAGAACCGAGATGCTGCCGCTTGTGGCCACTTTCCTACTGAATTGGAGTATGCGCTAGAAAGTGTGGGACAGGTTCAGGTCCCTCCCCTGCCCAAGGGGTTTTAACCCAATATCTCCGATTTTCTTGAAGCCTCGTGGATTAGAACCCTCCCTTACACCTACCTGAACTCCCAGCTACATGTCTGGGGTGAAAGCCCAGCTTTTAGAGATGAAGGTACCACGACTTCTAGACCCGGATAACGTGCTAACTAGGCTCCGTTACATACAGCCCGTGGCACGGTCACAGCCACAGCTTCAAGACTAAATTGCCGCAAACCACGCTTCCCAAATCTCAGAGGAGTCTCATACCACAGCCAGGCTTGGATCTGTGTCCCCCCCCCCGTTCTATGCGGTTTCAATTCATTTCCAACGTGCCGCGTGCTCTATTCTCTAGTCACAGAGCAGCTGAAGTGCAGTCACACGAGTCCTGCCGTTACTAAAGCAGCTTCTGTCTCGCTGCTCTTATCGGGGCAGCACAGGGCTGGGACCAGCTTGTAAGGAGAGAAATTGCTTACATAATTTATGATGTCTCTTGTTGTCAAAATAATCAGACAAGCTTAAAAATATAAGCAGACACTGTGAGGAACAATATGCTTAAAATGTTGAATTATATGGTAGTGGCGTAGAATGGGAAATACTTGAAATTAGAAGAGAATAAAAATGTAACGTATTAGGGAAACGTCAAACATTTTCTGTATTTCACCCATCAATAATGCATCATACATTGCTTAAAAGACAGAAGATGATGACGTCCAGGTAGTTCAAGGAAGATACTTGAAGTGCCAAATAAACATTACTGCAGCGAGTGGACTCCGCCGGTGGCATGTCACACCTGCAACCTCCAGGGAAGGGACCTACCAGGCAGCTGCTGTACACGGGCTTTTTAGGCATTTTTCATTAGCGGTAAGAAAAAAAGCATTTGGACATCTATTTCTCTGTATGTTCAGAACACCTAAGTTACGTGAGCACAGTAACTCGTACACAGAGAAAACAGATGCACAAATGAACATGCCAAAAGGCGCTGGAGCATCGCTGTTCACAGAGGGAAAATCTTCCTCTGCACACCTACGGCAGGGCAGGACTCCTGGCTCCCGACTTCGGGTCCTCATCGCTTAAGCAGATGAGGACCAACGTATAAACTATATGCACAGAAAACTGAGGGAGTGGCTGGCTGTTTTCTAAACACCAGCAGCAGAGATGATGCTGACTGCCAGGGCGCGGATGGACACCACGCATTTCGTAAATTAAACTGTAAGTTGTTGGGTTGGGGGTTTTTTTTAACCACATCAGTTGGATTTCTGTCTGTGGGAAACTTTTCCTCAGAGAGGCTCTTTTCATAGAAACAGCAGGGCATGGAGCGGCAACAGCGTGAAATGAGAGATCTTGAAAAGCAGCATCGTTCTGCAGGAAGCCCTGCATTTGCATGTTAAGCTACATCTATTCCCTGAATGCTCAGACACATGAAAGCAACCCCAGATTTTTAGTTAGCAGCAGATCTTTTAGCTTCAGCCTGAATTTAAAGGTCATGCATGTTTAGAGCTTTTTTTGCGCTTAGCTGGAGAAGCATTACACAGCTCTCCTTAGGAAGAGAGGTGAGAAAAGCACCGGCTCAGCCGTGCCGGGACATCGGGGTCACAATCCCGTCTGTAGCAAAGTGTCTGACATTGGCCCCCGTTCCCAGTGACAGTGGCCCCAATACACTGCGATGTTGTATGAGAGACGCTTCTCTGATATCGGTGACCTTAACAAGAGCTTTTTAGCACTTGTCAGGACTATGACAGCTGAATCTTTTTAGGCATGTAAATGCAGTGCGAGTGGAAAGCAATTGAATGAAACCCACTGTCCTTTTCACAAAACAGTCCTGAGGGAAGTTCAAGACATTTAAACTCAATTTTAACCTTTCTCATCTTCAGAAATCAGACCTATTTTTGATGAGGCTAAAGGTTTCCTACCTGACATGGCAATTCTGCCCTTCAGCTTTGCGCCGTGCAGCTGGAGGGGCGGGCAGGGCTAACGCCCACTATCTCCCTCCCACCACCACTGGCAGTACCACCTCACTGCCACCAACACCGGCCAGCCAGGGCTGCAAGGCACAGATGCTCAGCTGTGCTTTTTGCTCCTCCTCATCCTCCTATGATGCCCTGACGAACAGTCGAGCATTGCAAGGTTGTCATCATCACCACTGAGCTCCCCAGTATGCCGTTTCCTCCCTTTCTTTGGCATTCAGGAGCAGGTGAAGTGGGAGATAAAGAATAAAATTATGACCCTTGTCATTGTCTTCCAAATGAGAAACACTGATGTGGTAGCATATTTGAATATTCAGGAAAGGGGCAGACCTACACACTGGATTTACTGACATAAATGTCGGTCTCAACTATTGAATTCCTGGTGCTGATGAAGGTTGCAGAAAAATTATATGTATGCAGAATGGATAAGAGGTGAGGTCTTGCTTTTGCCTGCCAATATATAAAGGACTCAAATGATTGTTGGTTTGTTTGGGTTTGTGATTAGATTGATATGGCTTATACCCAAGTATACTGCTGATATAGATGAGCAATTAAATAGCAACAGAAGCTAAGATCTTTGGATTCACCTGAAATGCACTGGGGATCCAGTAGGGAAGGACCCCTGGAGAGACTGATTCAACCCCAGAACGGAGTGGATACCCTCCAGAGAGTTATTATTTCAGTTCTTCTGGACTGGTCATTTATCTCGCACACGCTGGTGAGACAGCATACGGTCCCATCTCCTCTGGAGGAGGAGCACAACTTCTGAAGCCGCAAGGAAGGGAGCAGACAGAGGTGGGGACAGCTCTCATCTCACACACCAACACCGACAGCAGAGGCAAAAACCCCTCAGACTTTCCAGCACAACTGCACATAGTGGGACTTAAAAAGACCTGTTTCAAGATGCCCTCCTTCCCCTCTCTCTTCTTCCTCTCATGGTACCGAGAGGCGGTTTCTCACATAACCGAAGGAAAGTGCCTAACCTCAGAAGAATATTATTTTACACACGAACATGCCTTCCTCAGAAATCCTAGATGTACTTGTTCAGCGCTTCATTGAAGGGTGATTTCAGGTCTGACAGCAGCTACTCTCGGGGGTACCGCCAGCGTTACGCAGGGGCAGTGGGTAGATACAGCTGGTGTCACCAAGCGAGCAGACTTGCTTAGCAAGGCAAAACATCCACCTGGGGCTTTGGAAGAGTCAGGTTCTGGCCTCCCGGTTCCCTTGCACGAATGCATTTATGCTTTGCTCTGTTGCCTCCACAAGCGCTGACGGCGCTGAGGCACCTGGTGTGCTGAGACCACTACTTATCCTGATGATGAACGTGACAAAATTGCTTGGGGTTTTGGGGGTTTTTTAGCTGCTTGTTTGTCTGTATCTAGGCAAGTCCCTTGTCTTACACTTGGAGTAAGTTTTCTGTTACTTTCTGCCTGTAAAGCTCCTACCCAAAGGCATCTTCTTCCATTATTGCAGTCCCTGGGGCATCCGGTCACGTAAGATTCGACACTGCAAAGTCTCGGAGGTTTGCTCTGTCACCCAGCACCAGAGAGCCCTCCCAGCCCCACAGCACCTTGAAAGATTCCATGTGTCTGCCTCCAGGAGTCCCGCTATACATCTGCCATGTAACACAGGACCACAGTCTGGATCAGACTAAACACCGAGGAGGGAGGAAGAGGAAAACAGATTCTCCTTTTCCCTCTCTCCCTTCAACAAATCCACACCCGGCCATCCTGCTGGCTTATGGCATCTGATGCTACTTTGCACCCCTTTGCATTCACCTCTTACCTGGTGCTTGGGCAGGTCATAAATCTGTTACCATTCTAGGACTCAAATGCTACCAATGCGTACCACAACTTCCCCAGCATTCTTCTCCTCTTCAACTATATCCTCTCTGTGCGTGTTGCACTAAGTTACCCAAGCTTTACTGCTACATTTAGGGTACAGAGCAGAAGTTACATAAAGCAGCAGCATCCCTGCATGTAAGGCAAAACTGATCTTACGTACAGGATGGAAACATTTGTAGCTCACAATGGCCACCTGAAATGGGGTTATATAAAATTGCAGGTAGCACCAAAAATTTCAAAATAGAGAAAAAATTCTGACATACCTATAAAATGGAAATATTGCATATTACTTTTAAATGTGTTATTTTATGAGAAATGTGGTCATACTGCACTTAAATGTGTAACTATCTCAGGATTTAGTGCATCGGTTGAAAATTTTCATGGTCAAGATAAAAAAAAATTAAAAGCAGCTTTGAATCAGAGTTGCTCACCTTTAGCATGCTCATTTGGGGTCTGCTCAGGCTTTCAGGCACAGACAGCTCCATCTCTTACAACACGTTAACGTCGCGGTCAGGGAAGATTGCCTTCGGAAAGAGGAGCGAGAAAAAAGAAGCTGAAGCACCACAGAGACACAGTATTTGAGGAATACTGAGGGGTCACTGTCAATAAGGCTCAACACTGTATAACCAGCAAGCAAAACTTCACCAGGAGTCATTAATCTATTACAGAAGCTTAAAAAAAAAATAAATAAATCACAAACTGAACCACTGCTCTTATACATTAGTCTGAGACCACTAAAATATTTGCACATCCTTGATTTTCCATGGCAATTTTTTGTATCATCAGTTTAAACCACCATTTATCATTTGGAATGAAAACACCAAAACTGGATAGCCTTTAACAAAGGACCCACTAAGCCTCACGTTGAAAGTAACTGCATATATGCTGTCCTGCTGTCTGAAAGGCAGGGATCATCCAAACCTTAGCCAACGTGCTCCAGCCTAAACAAATGAAGTTGTCCCACGCAGACATTTCTTGAGTGGGCTTCATTCTGAAAACGGGTAAGGAAACCGTGGCCACGTCCCTAAGCTGGCTTCCCTACGGGGTACCACCGTGCACACGAAGTTTAAAGTTAGATGGTACAAAATGTGCATAACTGTGAATGTTCTTACGCCAACAGTTTTCACTGCAGAGCACTGTAACATGGGAGCAGCTTAGAAATGTTTTGTGCATGAAAATGCAAAGCAAGCACTGGCTATCTTAGGACTGATGTTCTTATGAACAAGTTATTGACAATATCTACTTCTTCTAGTGCAAGTTCAAAGCCCACAGATGAAGCCTTGGCCCATCACAGAAATACAGGAACTGCTTTTATAATTAGGATTTTTTTACTACTCTCATTGTAGGCTATTAGGCTGAGGGTCCACATTTGTAATTCATGTTTATAATTCCGTTATTTACATAATGGACAAAAATGTAAAAGCAAGATGTAGAGTAGAAGTCTTTGTGGTTTCTTATTACAGTAAAAGGAGACTTCAAAACATAGCTTTAAAAATTAAGAACAACATTATTTCTAGATGTACAGCTTTTAACGGTCTCAGAAACACACATTCAAAACTAAATAAATGATAAGCAAACGTTGGAGATGCAATACATAACATTCTGGCCTAGTATACACGCAAGACAACAGTCTGAATCAGGAATTCTTGCCCTGAAACCATAACGCCTTTGTATGGTCACAGAGAAGTTAGAAAACAACGTATCGGACTCCTTTCCCTTTACCTGCAACGGGCAGTAGACAGCCCAGGCAAT
The DNA here is from genome assembly GCF_000699145.1 of Aptenodytes forsteri. Taxonomy (NCBI): domain Eukaryota; kingdom Metazoa; phylum Chordata; class Aves; order Sphenisciformes; family Spheniscidae; genus Aptenodytes; species Aptenodytes forsteri. The sequence goes on along the minus strand of NW_008795710.1, from coordinate 1,017,813 downwards.
GAAAAGGGCTATTCAGTCACCATCCACATTATCCTTTTCTTAAATGTATGTAAAGCCTGACGAACAAAAGACAAAAATGAAGGCTGATGCGTACTGCGTTTCATATTTCAGTCTTAACTCTGTCTTCTCATGCACGCATTGTTAAATGGAGTAACGCATGGGGCTGAAAATTACCAAGCAGGTGTTTAAAAGACATCTGTAAGCAGTTCTGCTATAGTCTAATTAGTGTTCTAATACATATTACAGTGCAGAGTCATCATTATTTCCTCTTCATTAGCTGCTGATATATAATGCATCTTAAAAAAAAGTCTAACCCGTTTTCTTTTTTTTTAAATTAAAAAAAAAAGAGCTTATTTCTCCCATTAACATAACAAAGGCAATAGGAATATGATTAATGCATGCCATCTAAACTATGTGCATTAAACATTAAAAACCAATGCACCATCTCAGCCTAATGTGCATTTGCAAATTATAAAATACGCTTGTCAATATTAACACTTGCGCCAAATGAAATGTTGTTTAGAAAGAAAACAACAGAAAAATAAACCTTTTCTTCTAGCTGCCTTTTTGTAACTGCTGAACCCTATTCCTATTCTTTGGAAAGAGAGAGACCACGAAGTCCACCAGAATGCGTCCACATTATTCAAGGCATGGTCTGACCTGGTGGGTAGAGAGCTACAGAATATATCTATCTTGTAGTCACTCCCTTGAGAGCAATCTGTGGTAGCTCTACACAGTTTTAAATTAGTTTTGGCTAGCGATAGCACTCTCTCTGCCCAAGCATACAGCTGTAGGATGGAGAAATTGCTAAAACACTACCGTTCCTCTCAGCTTCTCAGATGGACTTTGCGACTGCACTGAGCTCAGCCCTGCCTCAGTGGAACTGCTCGCAGAATCCCAGCCAGCCACTTCAAAACTAATGCATGTCTAAACTACAGTCACAGCAACACTTTTAGAGCTTGGGTCTGCCAAACGTTGACGTGTGTCCTTAGGAGCACATCTGCCCATTAGACATACTTGAGACCTCTCCCCATTGGGATAACTTGTGCCGAGGACAAGGTCATCTCCAAGCTTGTGGGCCCAGTTTCCTTACGTTTGTGAGGCTTTATAGCTACCAAAGCAGAAGAAATTCAAGGGCTCCCTTCCTAGAAATCTTCTGACGTCTGCCAAGGAAATCCATCCTGGAAACCTCTATATTTACCTTGATTATCCCCACACAACTGAGCTTCTATCCCAGAGGAAATTCCAGTCATGGCTATAGGTGAACCCAGTGGTACAGCACATTCGGTTGTTGATGACAAACAACCAGGGATACAGCCACTTACCCAGCCTGCCCTCTCCCGCTGTCAGCACATCCCCTAGAGAGGCTTTATGATAATTTGGGAGATCGAGCGATACATCAAGGACCCAGCTCCTTTCCTCCCATGCCTGTGCAGACTGGATACCTGCAGAAGAGCACTAAGAGATACCAAGGTCTCGCTAATTAAGACGTTCCCTTTTCCATCTCAAAATTCAATTCTCCATCAAACATTGAAAATTAAGATGAACTCACCAGAGGGGACAGCAGCTGAAGAAGGTACATTTTTATGTCTGCTTGGCCTTTGACAGCAGCCCTCTAATTACAGCTCATGGCAAGTCTTCAGCAACTTGCCAATTATGCCTGATCCCCCAAACTCAACTTAAAGCTTCTCTGCAGTTCTGCTCTCCACCTTCTCTGACAGAGCAATAACAGATGCTTCACAAACCGGTCCCTTATGAAATGTAACACCAAGCCTATAATGAGGTTTTACTGCAACAACAACAGATTTTACTCTTCCTCTAGAGATCTACAGAAATCTGGTCAATTTTTAGGAGAATTCAAGCTTTGGGGAGCAAAACCCCAAAGTTGATGCCAGTCATGAAAGTGATACAAGCAGCAGACACACCAGTGCTGGGGGGCCATACCCTCTCGCCTGCTCTGCACCCAGCATCCACAGAGACATGGATTTAGACCTTGAACTTAAAAGACAGTGGGTGAATTCACACCCTGCCGAAGCTCACTGGTGCCTCACCAGTGACTTGGCACCGCGGTGTTACTCTGTCCTCACAGAGGATGAGCCAGGTCCATATCAACACCATCAAGTGGCTGGAAATAGCCCCAGGATTTGCTAGGGACATTTCTGTCCGTGGCACAAGGACATGTTTTCCTTGGGTTGCCCGAGCACGTCACCCTCAGCCAAGATAAGAGGTGCTCACCTGGGGCTGTCTCCTTGCCGAGGAACACTGCAGCTCACACCACATCATATGGCTACGGGCACGCACCGACGGGGAGTCCAAGTTCCCCGTTCCCATGACAGGGTGAGAAGAGGGACTTGCCAGCAACATCTGCAAAGCCAAGCCAGGAGCGATTCCCCGCCATGTACTCTCGTGTCTCGGCACAGCCACACTTCGTTGCAACATTACGGAGCATTGCGTTTCAAAAGCACCGCACAAATTCAAGTCAACAAGCACTGTGACTGATGCTACGGGTAGGTGAGGCTTAATGCCTTCACTTTAAAAGACAGGGAATCAGCAGCAAATAGGTTAAACAATTTAGCACAGGTTGTTCAATAAATCAGTTGCAGAGCCTGGGTTGGAATCCAGAGATCTTGTCTCCTGCTGTCGTCTTGATTTAACTTTGCTAGAACCACCTTAACGACTTTGTTTTGTTGTTACAGGCAAAAACTCAAGCATAGGCAATAGTATAAAGCACTGTGCAATGCTGAAAAGAAAGCTTGATGGGATTTTGTTGCCTCTGCTGCGAATACCCAGGACAAAGAGCAAAAGGTTGAAAGTAGATGGGCCACTGAGTCTTCTTGGTTTGTTTTTACAGGGTGAGGGGGTTTTTTTCCTCATTTTTATTATTAGCCAAGAACACTCTGAAGTTTCCAAAGGAAAAGGGTAATCATGTCAAGAAAATTTAACATGTATTTGAGATGAATTCAATGCAGCTCTATTAGCTTTAGGTCAGCTGCTTTTTTTTTTTTTTTTTTTTTAAAAGACACGTTTACATCTCAGCTTAAAGAAACTATTGAACCACATAGAACTGGAGTGGCGTGCTATACCTCGAGGCATATTAAAGTAGCCAAGAAGCACAGTAGTTTGATAATGTCTTAATGCGCCATGGACATAGCATTTGATTTCATATATTGATCACTCTGTATACAATTAGTTGAGTAAGTGCAAGTTTACGGCCGGTGCTGCTCCGTACTCTTATTTTCTGTAGTGAAGAAAACGGACTGAAGCCTAAGTGTGGGAAAGCAATCATGTTTCGTGACCTTAGAAGTGACATCCGTCCACAGTAATGAGGCATGAAGGCTTTTTAAAATCATGCAGAAGAGCAGCCCATTGGAGTTATGCTGACTGGTCTCTCACCTATGATTTAAAATTACTTTAAACGGATGCTTGAAGAAACATATTTTAATTTTTTTTTTTAATTGAGGTTAACCTCCAGCTTTAAGGAAGTCAGAGTGACTACATGCTTAATTCCAGTTCCAGACACTTCGATATTTGACAAGTAAAAACTGCAAAAATGTTTACTATGTTTAAAGGCAATAATAAAGTTTTTCTTCCCCTTTTGTCTGATTAAAGGTTGCAGATATTTATATTGTATTCTAATTGTTGATTACTTAATGGATATAGGTAAATGTCTTTTATCACTGAGACTTTTGAAGATGTTATTTTGACACGTCCACTCTGACCAACACCCACTTAGCACATCAGGAAGTGTAAAATCAATTAATTCAACAGCTATTTCTACAGCCTAAAGTGTAATTACCCATGAAATGTTGATTTTTTTTCAGGATAGCAGAAATTTATCATTTATGCTTAACCTGGACTATCTTTTCCCTCCATATATCCAAGAAGCAGTGCTTGGATGTGCAGACAGAAAGTGGCAGATGCAGGTGAGCTGGTTCTCACCCAGTCTGGACCAGTTAAAACATCATTTTAACACCTAGGAAGGTGCGGTGGAGCACAGGCATATCTTCCAAACACAAACTGAAATGATAACCGGATCCCGACCAGTAAAGGCACTGGAACCCCAAGGTAATGCCTTCTTTTTTCCCCTCTTCCACCTTTCCTCTGCTTCTTGCCCCACTACCAGAGGATGTGTCTGTAGACTAGGTGGTTTCTGAGCAATTTCTGTGAACATCTGTAGGGAGCCATGTCCTACCTCAATGAACACATGCTTTCACAGCATCAGCTCCACGACAGCAAGCTACCACCTGCCAGACTTCAAGGACGTGCAACGGGGCTGGGTTTCAAAAGCGCTCTACATCCACTGCACAGAGCTACGTCAAGAAGTTTGCTCCAGTTATGGATGCTGGATATTAACAACAACTGTAAACATAACAATTAGTTCATCTATCTCAGACTTACAGTAGTCTTTGTGTAAAAGTATTTTACAGCTGAGTAACTTTAATTTTTTTTAGCTCTATGTAAAACAGGCAACATCAGTATAATCCTTCGAATCTAATAATGATTCCATCATTGTAAAACCATTATCCCTAGGCAAGAAGGAAACCAATTCAATTATGATGTTGGTTGAAAAATTGAGGGTGAAAAGTTGTAGTACATATTAAACTTGAGGCTGGAAAAGTTGTAGTACATATTAAAATGGTTACTACAAAATTTGTGCATCCAGGCTAACAAATACTAATCTGTTCTTTTGTTACCTCTAATTTATATGATTCATGTAAGCCTGCAGCAAGAGAAACTTGTTTTAAAATTCATCTACATTAAAAAATAGCAATGCAATGAATTGTGAAGTTATTAGCATTCATGTCTGGTTGTGTTATTAAGCTGTACACATCAAATCTGGTAGTACAAGTACAGAAATGTCATAATGAAGAAGAACAGCATTTAATCAGAAGAATTTCTAAAGGTCATCAGAGCATCATATAAATTCATCCATGCATGACAGCAATATGAAATAAATGACTGAAAGAACACAGTAAGAACAAACTTCAATCTTTGAGCTTTGTTTCCAATAGTAGAAGAATTAGCCAAATTTCATGCTGAGAGAACAGCTAACAAAAAATACTGAATTCTGTAGCTTTAATTAATGAAAGACTAATAAGACGCAGATAAGGAATTTTACACAAGGGAGCTAACGAGGTATGTACACTGATAGCTTCCTATGAACAGCTGATCTCATACGTCTCCGTAAAACTGAAAGGAAGTGTTCAGTTCAGTTTTTTCTTCCTCATTAGCCAGATGAGCCTTAAATGATTCTGTTTAAATAACCTATGATTTGTTAATATTTTTGCGCTCGTAACAACAGTTTGACTGCTTTAGGACATGTATTATAGGCCTGATACTTGGCAGCTCCAAACATTGGAGCCATTTTAATATTTCATATTAATGTAGTGACAGTCCCCGTTTTCCTCGCTGAGCGCGGTGATGCTCCAGTACGGTCAGAGCAGATGCTGTGGTCACCCAGGGCCAGGCTCTGGTACCCATCGCGGTGCTGAGCAGCGCCTTGCTCTGCACAAAACCTAATTGATTTCACTGGGACGCTTCCCAGAATAAAGTTCAATTCACAGTGATTAAAGGCACCAGGATCTGGCTCGGAAGGTGCATTCTCACGGTCTGGGAAGGCAACACAGGGCAGTGGCACACAAGTGCAATGAGACAGGCTAAATAACTAATGCATCAAAGACTGTTTCTGAAGCCCTGCATGCACCCACGGCTTTCACCCAATTAGTTGTATTGGACAGAAAAAGGAAGAGGCCCTTTGTTTCGAGCTGCTCTCCCGCCCTGGGCACCGCCGGCAGAGGAGCTGGCAGGGCACGGGGGGCGACGAGCCCCATTTCCCTTCTCTGAGCAGCCACTTTTGGGCTGGATCAGGAGCACTGCACTGGGGACCTAATCCTTTATTCTGTTTGAACAGGATCACTGTTATGCTTTAATGATAAGGATTTTTTTTTTTTTTTTGTAATGGTAGTTCTTTGTCAGGATTCAAACCAACCATATTCCTGGTGCTGCAATAACAGTATTTGTGCTGGTGAAGAGAAGAGAAAGCAGATAAAGTGCTTTACTCCTTCCATGTATTGCAGGTGGCCAAGCCTCCGAGCACAGAAAAGCCTGAAAAATGGATCTCTGGGCTTCCTTAGCCTAATAGCAAATGGGAATTTCTTACAAAGCAACCGCTTCTCTCCTGCTGGACCTGTAAATCCTCCGAGCGTCACTGTGCATGCCCGTATCTGTGCATGCCTGTGCTGGCCCTTTCCCTTTGAAAGGAGCGCTGATAGTGATGGAGGACACTTAGGATTTGGCACTATAAAGGAGACAAAATACAGACACTATCTATTTCTACAGTGAGAAGCCAGCTGGATTATCCATGTGATTTTCTGCATCACCAAGAGGAAAAGAGAACACGCTACTCTATATTTCGAACTAATTTGGAGAACCCACCACTGTCCCTCCGGAGAAGTGCTTGCTCATTTCTCAAATTACACAGAATTATGTTTCTCAGCCCAGCTCCCAGCCTCTCCTCTCCATCCTCCTCCCCAGTGCCTGTGCTGCTGCCCTCAGCACAGGGCAGTGGGGTTGAACTTACAGCCTCGGGCTTCAATTCCCTTCACCAGAGCAATTCCTACGCTGGGTAATAATGCCAAAATCTCACACGCTGGGTCATAACACTAAAATCTTAATCCATACACCACCCATCTAACTAAGGCAGGACATGACACACACAAAGAGGATGTTACACTATCGTTTTCCATCTCCTTATTTCATATGTTCCCTTTAGGCCCCATCAAGAGATTAATTCCCCCCCCCCCCCAAATTCTAAGAAATAACTGCAAAAAGCAACAGACAACTCCAGAGGCTGAGTATGGTCTCATGCATAATTTTTGTATTTTTTTTTTTTTACTTCATTAGTGTCTGCACTAAATGGAAGACTTTATAACCACACTCAGGTTTCCTGAGAAATCATCCTAGCAGCATGTTTACTGAATCAGCAGGAAAAACGAATAAACAAAATGAAATCAGAAAAGAAAAAACAGTATCTAAATGAAAGCTAGAGGAGCTGAAAAGAACCATGAGATTATAATCTTAAATTAAAACTGCAGTGAGGGTAATATAAAAGATATTCTAATCACTACATCCAATTAAATGAAGTAAATCACTAAAGCATGTTAAGTACCTTAACTATTATAATAATTAAGAATCAAACAGAAATCAAGCATCTTTGAAAGACTGATGATGCACATTAGTGAACAGGGAATGCTGTTTCCCATTCAAACGCAGAGGCAGAGCAGAAAACACAGGATATTTCCCCCTGCCTAAAGCCAGCAAGGGCGTGAAGGCAGGTGTCCCACGTGGAAATCCCCGCTGGGAGATGGGATGGCCTCTTCCCCACAGTGCCAACGATGTCCTGCTCCCGCAGGAGCCCCTTGCTCCCGAGATGAACGGCATCTTATGCCTCTGCCCTGCTCCTGTGCAGGGAAAGCAGCACTGTGCTTCCTACAAAGCCACGTCTCCTACAGAGGACTCCCATGGATGCCTGCAACCTCTTCTGCTGCTCAGCTCCTGACAACCCCTCTCTCCCGCTCCCTTCTCCCCGAGGAGATACGCAAACAGAAATCTGATGAGAAGTTCCATGAAAAACATCATACTTAAACTGGAATGGTCTAGGCAAACACTGCTTTGTACATTTTATGGTCTCACTGTCTGAAACTCCAAAGCAAATGTATGAATTAGAATCATAGACTGGTTTGGGTTGGAAGGGACCTCTAAAGGCCATCTAGTCCAACCCCCCTGCCCTGGGCAGGGACATCAAATGGCCTCAGGTTGCGCCAGGGGAGGTTTAGGTTGGACATGAGGAAAAATTTCTTTACTGGAAGAGTGGTGAAACATTGGAACAGGCTGCCCAGGGAAGTGGTTGAGTCCCCATCCCTAGAGGTATTTAAAAGACGCGTAGATGAGGCGCTTAGGGACATGGTTTAGTGGGTGGTGGTGTTGGGTCAATGGTTGGACTCGATGATCTTCGAGGTCTTTTCCAACCTCAATGATTCTATGATTCTGTCTTCAACTAGATCAGGTTGCTCAGAGCCCCGTCCAACCTGACCTGGAATGTTTCCAGGGATGGGGCATCCACCACCTCTCTGGGCAACCTGGGCCAGTGTTTCACCACCCTCAGCGTAAAAAATGTCTTCCTCATATCTAGTCTGAATTTACCCTCTTTTAGTCTAAAACCATTCCCCCTTGTCCTATGGACACAGGTTCCTCCAATGTAGAATGGCACCCTATGACTCAGCAACCGCGTTACCAAACGTTTCCGTAAGAATGTGTATTATTGTCCGAATCCACTCAGTACACATTTAACACCTCTCCAGTGCTGGAACATTCTGGCCCTAAACACAGTGATATATTACAGCACAGCCATTCGGATAAGAATCTGTGGTTCATGTACAAGTCCTCATTAAATTGAAGACAGTCATCTTCCTATTCTAAATCAGTCTGAGGTCTCGTGTATGGGTGATAGATATTTTAATTAGTAAAATTAGCAACCAAGAAGTACAATTTAGATACAAGATTTATCTGCAAATGATAATTCCCCAACTTTTCTGCAATAGCTGGAGCCAAGCTTTCTGAATATGAAATATCGCTATTGTGCTAGGCTAAAATAGCGGCACGCACACCGATGACTCCTCTACTTCCAGAGAAGTTTCAATAAATCTTTTTTTTTCTTTTCAGTCAGAGCATCCCTGCTTATACAGGACCAATTTTTACTAAATTCCACATAGCTGGGGTTTTCTTGCCTTCAGAAAGCTAAGCTAAATATCGCAGGATAGTTGAAATTAAGTGAGCTCTAAAATTGGAGTCAAAAGTGTGCTTTGTCTAGACAAAATGCAGTCGTATTTGGAAAGAATGGCTACAGACAGGATCAAGGGAGGGAAACTCGTCCTGCTGGAGTCCTCTGCTGCACAAAGACACCCTGAAGTGCAGTGGGACGTTTTCACGAGATGCAGTGAGCACAGTGAAGGAGGGATCATTTCCACTGTTTTTTCACCTTGTTTCACTAATGCCGTAGGTCTGATGATTATAAATAATCCTGATAGTTTGTTTAGGCACATTGCCCTACGCTTCAGGGAGGAGGAACAGTATTTGAAGGACTAACACATACTGGATTTTGAGGGCATGTAAGTAGTTATTTTTAACAGTTCTCCCTCCATTTTCACTTCGCATATCTCTTTTGCCTGGCAAAGGTTTGTAAATGAAAAACACACTAAGAAAAAGCAAAATTGAACAAAAGAAACAGTGAGTTTTGTTCCCATTCTTGTTCATATTTGCTCTCCCTGTAAGAAAAATGCATTGAAGTGCTCAGTGTGGGACTTCATATGTTGCAATTTTATCTCAGGAAAGAAATCTCTCCCATACCGCATTGTATGAAAAGGAAGAGAATACAGCAGTAATGTGGGGTTTTTTTATTCCTACAAATTCTTTATTGCCGGCACGTAAATACAATTACACATTGTGCACAACAATACATGCTAAAACTATAAAATAACTGCAGCATATTTAAGTCTATTTGAGAATTATCAAGCCTCCATTCAGGTAAGGAAGAAAAAATAATCTGTTACGGAAGGACGGGCTCCCAGGCTGTTTTCGGAGCGGAAAAAAGCTCGAATAGGAGTATGAGCAATCTGCAACCTGCAAAGGCCAGCCACCGCTTAGCCAGTACCAAAAGTTTTACTGACAGGCTGTAACACTCCCTACTCTGCAATTGCATTTGCAATATTACTTTTAGAAAGCTCGTTTTCACCAAGGCCAGCTCATAATCACTTTTTTGTCTTGAACCGTAGAACTGTTAAAATCTTACAATATTAAACTGAGTATAGGTATTTCACTGGCAAGACTGATCCTCGAATTCTTCCTTTACTACTTTCCCAAAGCATAACCCGCTCCGAACCCAGTGCTGAGAGGTCCCGGCAGCCTTCAGCTCTCTCAGAAAACAGCAGGTCCCCCCCAGAAAATGTACTTAAGTCCTGACTGCAAACTGCTGGCACTCTCACCCACCGCCCACAAGCAACCAGCAACCACTGCAAGCCCGGCTGGCGATGCTGAGCCCAGTTCCCACCACTATGGGCTTCAGTTTCTTGGTCCCTGCACAAATACCAGATTAAATGCAAAAGGCATTCAAGAACACAGCCTTGCAAAAGCCAGGTAAGTACTAACGTGATCTGATCCGAGCCACAAGAGAGGATGAACCCACTAAGGCGGTATGAAAATCCAGTGCTAGAGCTTGCTTCAGACACACACACAGACAGCGGTAAAGGGGTTTAACTAAGGCCTGCCAGCTAAAACCAGCGAGCGCTAGACTCATTTCCCAGTGGAGACGGATGTATCGACGCATTATCAAACCATGTGCTGTTCTTAGCTGCAGCTTTCAGACCAGGCTCGCACCAAAATACAGTCCCACTGAGGGGATTTGCAGTATGATGCTGCATTAAAAAAACTCAAGTTAAAGACAAAAAGCAACAACAACAAAGTAACAACATTAATCCAAAAAGCCTCAGTAGAGGAATCCCTTCAAAAGAGATACTTTTATCCACAATCCAGTTCAGACTTTCTCAATTTTAGCACGAAATATTGCAAACTACACTGGAAAAAATCCCAGAGCCTCAGAGACAGCCTTGTCCTTCCATGCTTACGCCACAACACGACTGAGCCTTCACTTTAATAGGAGGCTTCTTTTTTCCTTTAGGGTTACTCTTGGGGAGCTCCCCAGTTACCTGCAGCTCCTCCGCTTGGCCAAAGCGATGCTTCAGTCCCTCCTGCCCTTTCAGACCCCACGACCGCTGCAGCAGGCGAGCTCGGCTTCAGACCCGCTCCTGCGGGTGATTTTTCACCTCCGATGGGCCCCCTCTCACAACCTGCCTCTTCCATTACCTGTATCGTGTAAGTCTTCAAACTCTCATCCCCAAAGATTTAACCAGCCTCCCAGGTCTTTCAAACAGTTCCCCACTCAAAAGCCTCCACTTATCTGTAGAAATATTTTACCTTTCACCATATAAAGCTTAGATTTTTCTGTGTTTGAACTTCAGTCTGCTTTATTTTATCTTCTAATGTATCTCAGCGTCTTTTACAGTTCCTGGTTATATTATCATGCATTTGAGCAAGTCTACCCTAAGGAATGACCTTATCTATAGGTATTAAAGCCTGACAGCTTTCAGCTGCTCTTTTACTGCTGGATTTGTTCTTTGGGCTGGGGAAGGGGAAGGCCAGGTTCAGTGGATAACCAGTAAATATCTACTGAGATCTCCCCTGCCCAGATTTAACCCTTTTCCCAGGCTCTGTCTATAAAATCTTGGATAATTGCTCTGACTTTTCTTTCCCCAAATTATCCCAGCAAAGAAAAATTTGTGTCTCTAGCAGTATTTTGGAGGTCTGGCATTTCAGAAACGCAGATTGCTTCCCCAAATACACAACAGGAGGATTTGATCAGAGCAGTGGTCTGCATGCGTGATTACTCTCCCACGTCAGACACACTGACCGACTGCTTCAAATAAAGATGCCAACAATGGCCCCCTAAATGTGCTTCCATTAAGTTAACTTACAAAATTTTATTTTCTGTCTAGTTTTTCAGCTCTTCAAAAATATATCCTTATTAATGGAATTCTAGATGTTCTCATTATATATTCTGCTTTTTAGGCACAGTAAATTGTGATCCTGAACGCTGCCCAGTGACAATAAATTCTTTAGGGTTCTTGTATACAGCACTGCTCTTCCCATTAAATTTCCAATAAAGTATTTCCATTTTTATGTCTGAAATCCCAGAAATGGCACTAGAGAAACTTAGCATTTTACTCTTAATTTAATACGAACTATTTCACTCAGCATGAAAGCGTTTTAAAATTACTCCAGTGCAGATTGTGGTTCACTGTTGTATTTGGTGAGCTTAGTATGTCTATGGCAACTGATGAATATTACTGCTGCTATCACTATAAATAACAAACCTGTTTGGCAAAGTCTGAGGTGTAAATATTAAATCCAGCACAAAGGCAATTTTCTGTTCCTTCTTTTCCTCCTTTCTGAGTTAGAAACCTATACTCGCATGTCAGTAGATTGTTTCCAAATAGATCTGCAGGTGTCACAATATTGCAGAAAGTAGCAATTTTGATTGACATTGCTTTCAGCAAGAATCACACGTTTGGGGTCAGGTGCAGGAGCGATGCTGTGTAATGCCAGGCTGGCTGTAGCAGCAACGCTCCCTTTGAACCACGAGTGCTCCCCAGTCCCAGCACTGAGAAGGTACAAACAGAGAGCACATCTTTTGGAGAACCATCAAAATTTGTGGCCATTTATGGTTTCATTTTCAGAAAGTCAAAGGCAGAGTCTCACCTGCGGTAGCTTATCTGCAACTGGGTCACTGTTTTGCATGTGCAAATTAGGCATGAGGGCATGCAAATGCAGCTAATACCCTTTTCAACAGATGGTGCCACTGACCATGAGCCCCTCCTTGGAAATACACTTCTTTGGAGCGAGTGCCAGAAACTATATATGCATGATTAGGAGAACTGAGCGCAGTTACATTGGCCAGTGCATTTGGGAAGTCATGTACTGTCAAATTTCTACACCTTTCTCAGCTCGTCTTGGCCACTTTCCCACTCCCGGGGAGGGAGAGGGGGACATCCCTGCTATCTGCCCATGCAACAATGCTGGGATCGAGCCCGGCAGGAGCAGTCCGTAATTGGGCTCTGGTTTGCTGTGGATGGTGGCAGCAGGCCACGGTTCCTCCCCACGAGCCTGGTGACCGCTTGGTGGGGCATGGACGGAGAGCAGACCTGTAGCCAAGCTCTGGCAGGGATGCTAATTGCTTTTGAACTGCCACTTCATACGAAGGATTCAGATGAACTGTAGAAGCACATCTCCTTGGCTGCGTTCCTGGGCTCAGCCAGGAATGCCGCTGGCTGCTGCTGCTGCTGGCTATTGCATCCCTCAAGTAGTTAGACCATTGTCTCAACTGCAAAGTGGCAACTCTCCGCTAAGGGGTGGTCAGAAGCAGCTTCCCAAATCATCTCGCGGTTGCCATTCTGCCTCTGCTGCCCATGAGGCTGGCTTGCCTCCCACCCCTGGGACCTGGAGAGATGCCCTACAGACCCGCCTGTGTTTAATGGGCATGGCAAGCGAGGAGTCGGGGAGCAAGCTTGAGCCTAGATCCAGGTCTGACATGAGCTGTAACTTCAGCAAATGCAACGTTCTCCTTCCTGACCCCGCTTTTCTCCACACATCCACTCTCAACAGCACTTAAAAGTGGATCAATGTATTGTGTCCTACCCACATCTCACCTTCCTGCCATTCCACCAAAACACCAACAATTCACTGGGACACTGCAGCTGCACAGCTCTGCCGCACTAAGTCACTCCAGGGTCCACACCGAGACTCCAGCCAGCTACGCCTTATTCAAAGGCGTGCTGAAATATCCTTTGACACAGCATCAGAAAAAGCAGTGTTGAAACCACTTGATTCGGAAGAAAAATAGTAGCACCAGCATAGACCTCCCCTCCGCCCAGGAATTTGCTTTTAGTCATCTTAATTAAATCTAGTCTTGTTAGGCACAGTGGCCTGCGTTGAGGTGTGCTGCTCTTGACATTTCAGGATGTGGGTAAACAAGGTAAACAGGAGTGTGGGAGAAATAAATGGGAACGTTAGAGAATTGCTGCTCAGACGCAGTGCTAAACCCTCTGGCACTGAACGCTACAATTCTTTGTCATAAACACATCAATTACAGAGTTTATATCAAAGCTCTCAATAGATTATACTATTACTATAAAAATGACAGCTGTCATGCAACACATACAGGAATGTCACAGTTTCTAAGCCTACAAGAAAAATACGGGGTTTGATTCTGCAAAACTCAGGTTTGTGCTTGGGCAAACAGTTGATTAAATTCAAGGGAACTACTCAGCTACATAACTAAAGACCTCAGAATCAGTGCCAAAACTGTGCTTGTAATGCAATTTAAGTACGTTATTCTCAAGCAACTTAACTAATTCTTAACATAATAGCAACAAGTAATTAAATTGTAAATGTGAGCAACTATGGATTTTTCAGTGTAGGTAATGCAACATTTACAATAGCAGAATCTCTGTGAAGTTCACTGGACCCACCTGTAACCTGGACTGGTTAAAGCCACTGTCAATGTAGGGATCAAACCCCTTTGACTTCAGCTGATCTTACAGCCAGACGCTCAGAGTGAAGCGGGGTCCCTCACTCTTGAAAGTGAAGCCTTAGAAATTAATAAATTTAGGCTTTTGTACCCATAGGTGAAGAATGCTCTTATGGAAACACTCAAGACACATGACGGGCTGGCTGGAGGCCACAGCGATAACCACAGCCATGACCTTACAGAAACGCACCTTGAACCAAAGGCAAGCACGTGATAATTAACCTCCTCGCCACACGCTCAGGGCTCACGCAACGCGCTCACGAAAGTCCTCTTTAAGCATGCTGGTGTTTGGAGATGTGGAGGGTGAGGCTTGAGGAACCTTGAAAGGGGCTCCAGGCAGCAGCAGGAATTCAGAGAAAGTGCTGGATTCAGAGCTAATGTTCTGCAGTATGTTGTCTATCAGAAGTAAACACGTTAAGGTAAAGATGGATGAAAGCAAAGGTAGGATCAACCTTGCTGTCCAACACCCAAGAGTGGTCAGCTCATGCTGCAAGCACCTATAGAAACGCATGGCAATCCTTATTAGGCCTCCCCTGATGCAACTGCAATATACATATGGTTGTGTATCCATGCAAATAATTTTAAACAATTGAGCCATTAAACTCTGTATTTACCACCTACAGTCAAGCAATGAGACTACGTCCATGATTTCTTGGAGAATAATTCATTATGGGCTGTAACTGCTGGTTTGTCACTAGGACAATTTGTTGGAAAAGAATAAGCTCTGGGTTTCTTTATAAATCTTAAAGCTGACAGCTTTAAAAAAAAAAAAAAACAAACAAACAAAATATTGCACTAATTTATTTTAAAGACTTTAGAAAAAAGCTGTTTTCTTCACAAAGGTAATTGGATGGATGGGGAAAATATAGACTTTTCTTGCAACGAGTCCTCTATAAACTCCCTCAGTGGAATGGAAGGGACCGTTCCGGAATTCGGACTCTGTTCTGCATGACTGAGGGTAGCAAGGTCAGGGATATGGCTTGGGCAGCTGGCCCTGGGAAATCAAATACAAATGCAGGTATTGGGGTGGAGAAGAGGCGAAGGCATTCATTCTAGAAAAGGAAACAGCAACTAAAGCCCACCATGAAAAATATACCTGAAAAGCATTTTACTTTGCACGTTCAGGTGGTAGCCTCTTCCTTACGTAGCGTAAACAGGGGTAAAAAAAAAAAAAAAGAATAATTCATCCACATTTAACATCAACTTAATTTCTTGTAGAATTTTTTACTAGACTAATTTATTCTCATTGAAAAATCTGCACATGGGAATCTATTTACTGCCAAAAGTTGAAAGAAGCTGTTCTTCAGCTTCTTCTCCAAGGCAAATCCTTGCAGTAACGGAGCATTCCGAGAAAAGAAAACCCTGAGATTTCACTCAGGAAAACCTCCTGCCGGGCCGGCTGCCACCTACAGGTGCTGTGTCAAAGGCAAGGTAAAGCTGAACAATAAATGCAGTATTTCCATGTTTCCAGACTCTCTTCCACTGAGAGCGAAGACTGGAGGTGGCCTATAGCACAGCCATAGAAAACATGACGTTTGTTCATTCATTTAATTACAATTAAATGCAATAAATTCAAAGAAAACTCACCCACCACATACAGCAGGCAGTGAGGCTCAAGGTGAGGATGTGCTTCCTCCAAAGGTTTAAATTTTGTTGCACGCAACTAAGCTGCAACGCTTAAATCCGCCTCTGAATCTTGCCCTGGGCCTTTTTAAATGCACAAACAGATGCAGAATGAGTCCTTCCACAGTGGAAACACCTCTCATGAGCCTAACCACCTTCCAAACAGCTTTGCATTTTGTTTACTGAGTTTTATTGTCCTTGCTTCCCAAGTGCCTGCTTTTAAAATCTCTGCTGCTTCCTCTACTGTCGCTAATTTTACCGGTTTGGGCTATTTTAAGTCGCTTTCTGCCAGCAACTGCCTTTGAATTCTCTATTAATGCCAAAATGTCCACATCATAACCCCACGGACGTTCCCAAATCAGTAGTTTTTAAAATCTTTTCCATTCTGCTGAGTACAACACTGCTGATTTCGCCCTTCCTCCTCGTCCCACCAGGACGCATTCCCCATCTGCTGGGGTCTGGGGCGCAGCAAGGACTCCGCTGAGTTATTTTGCAAGCCTTCTTTTATCTCCAAGTTTCTGACAGTGTAAGAAAGTATCCCAGAGAAAAGAGGTTTTACTGCCACAGACACTAAGGAAAATCAATTTATCTTTGTTCTTATCTATAGCCTTATCTGCAAGAAAATACCAGCCCAGTATTTCAATATACTGCTGCCCGTTCTCATTGTCTGGATTAAACACTCCCATTTTTCCATAAATTGACACACTTCCAATATTTTATTGCCAATTTTGGAAACGGAAAGCTCCTGTTGTTTAAAAAAAGATCACCCGTGCAGTACTGGAGGGAATCATTGCTTTATCAACTGAACCAAAACAAGTGCGAGAGAGAAATTTCCACCGTCAGAAGCACCTGCAGCAGAGACCTCATCCCCCAAAGGCCAAACTCAAACCATCTCCATCAGTTTATAATTGTTTTTCCCCCCTAGATTACAGGGACAAGGCCAGGAAGGAATCCACAAAGGCAAGAGATGACTGAATGGGAGTTAAAACTAGACCTGGCAGCCAGCTGGATTTGGCCCTGACACGTGGTATGTTGGTGTCCCAGCCTCAGCCCCACCAGCACACCTTGCCCCGGGATCCCTCGGCTCCCCTGTAAGGGCGGCCCCATCCCTGCCCTCCGAATGAGCAGCAGTACGGAGGAGACAACCGGGCTCTCCCCAGGGCTGCAGACTTGACATTTCTTGCATTTGGGTCCAGAATAGGTCCGTGCGTGTCTAATGGAGGAACGCTAACCCCAACGCCGGCTCTGTAAGAAGGGGAACTTGACAGGGAAGGAGGACCTGGGAGCAGACACAGCTGCTGCCATTGACTGCCGCGGCTGCAAATACCGTAACCCATCGTAGGTGCAAATCCTCCGAGCTGGCTGTGAACTCACTAACCCAGCGCTCAGGCAATTAGTTGTTTTGATGTAAATGTGATCTAATCATAGCTGCTGCTGCTACCTCCGATTATCGGAGTTTGTTTCTGTTTACATGGTATTTACATAACTGTACAGGGCTATTAAGCATTTGCACCCAATTAAAAGCTGAATCATTCGCTGGATAATTCACAGGCACTGACCAAGGTGCTCCACTCGCGAGCTGGCAGAGCACCGGGACTATCGCTATTTGCCACAACAATTCTGCTTCCCCTTGCAGCTGGGGAAGGAGCCGATAGCACCTCTCCCAGCACAACACTCGCACGTTGCTTTGCGTTGCCAAATGTGCAACAGCGTGTTCTGATCTCTGCACTGTCGATTCTGAAATTGTTTTACACCCCATAAATTCCATAATGTGCCAAAGTAAAGATCTACAAACCGTCATTACTTAGGATGATATACATTTAATTTCATCCAATAAAGCTGCTAGCACTTACTAGCCTTTCCTAGAGAACAACTCAGTGTCATCTAAACAGCATGTCTCCTGCCCGCAGCTTTCATACAGCACGGAGCCGGGGGAGATGGGGCCAAATCTGACCACAGGAAAACACAAACTCTGTCAAGGCAGCAGAGCCACAGCTGCTCACGCTGAGCCTAAACCAGCACAGGGGGTGCTGGATCTGTGCAGCTCCGGACAGGCTGCCCTGCGGAATAAAGCAAAGTCAGAAAGGTCTGAAGCAAATGTCCAAGCCAGACCTTTTTTTTTTTTTGTCTGAGTGAATTAACATGCTGACAGCTCACAGTGTCTTCTCATCTCACGCTGTCAGCCTGCTCGCTACCTTGTCTGAAGCAGGTAGAAAAACTTGGGTACCAGCGGTATTTGGACATTTCATCTTTAAAACCTGAAAGGTGCTCCTGTTTTCCATTTCCCCTAGATGCCTTATCATTTCGAGCTGCTGTCCTCACAACCGGTGGTCTCTGCTTGGCAAGGACATCAGGTTTCTGTTCCAGCCGATGGTGTGGAGGCTACAAAACCCATGCCCTGTGCCAGGACACGGCAGCACAGGCTCGGGCTGCAGAAAAGCCAGATACACACGCTCCAGCCCTGTGGACTCAAAAGAGCCTAAAAGCCTCCCACATCCAGGACCTTCACAGGAGACAGATCCTCTGTCCGGACCTCGTCCAAGTCCCAGGCTTGCCATATAAACAACACAGCAGGAAGGACGTAGGACCGCAGGACGGGCAAACATACTTCAGCCGACCGGTACAGTCACCAGTAGCAGTGAAGAGCTGAGCTGCATGGGCTACCAGGCAAACAGCAAACGCTGCTATAGCTGTTATAAAGGAAAAAAAAATAGCGCCCGGACCCTGATGTATGAATGAATGGCACCAATGTATGAATGTGTAATGAAATAAAGCACAAAATCCGTGCCATGTGCCCTCGTGCCCTGCTAACTTGCCCTCTTCCTTCTCCAGAGTGGCCATTTTATGCAGTTTTCCTCTGGCAAACCTCTCCTTCCAGCACGCTTTTATACCTTAGGCCTAACTTGCAGTCAAATTTATTTCCATAAATTCATTGAACTGTAGATTACTTTACAGTAAAGCGTTTCCTGTGCTAGCTAATGTCTCCCATGTGTTTTGAGTATTTAAAGCCACTTTCAAGCATGCTTTGCTATCTCTCCTTAGCATGCGCAGCAAAGTCCCCGCACAGGGTTTTCGGTGTGGAAAAGTCTAGCATGGAAAGAAGCTAAACAGAGAAATACTGTCACCAAAGAGGGGGGGAAAAAAAAAGAAAGAAAGAAGAGAAAAGCTGACAAGAAGAAAAACTGACACTGGAAAAATGCCAGCCCTGCACAGTCAATCTTTGGGTTGGCAGCAGAAATGCCATGAAGTGCAAAAGGAAGAGAGTCTCTGATGACAGACGTATGCACAGGCTTAACACAGGGTTGATTAAAAAATAAACAACAATAAAAGAGCCACATTTCTCTCTACTTAGTGTTAGTAACAATCTATTGCAATTCACAGACACGACTGTGCAGAAGTTTATAGCATGCAGTGAGAGCCCTTTCCCAACCCCACGGATCGGAAAAGACATGTAAAGCCATCCAGCCCAAAACACTTGGTTTTCTTCAACTTTAGCTTTTTTTCCCCTCTCTGAGGCAAATCCTCCTCTTGGCACCAAACTCAAAGAAAACTTTTTGCAAGAGCAGGTCCAGCCTTGGCAATTTTGGTAGCTCTGGGCAGCGCCAGGGTGCGGCGGTGCTCCTCCACCACGAGCATCCCATGGGGTGCACCACCCTCATCCCAGTTCTGTCCACAGCAACTTTCCACTGATGGATCCATTGGCGCGGGAGAGTCCTAAGACAGCACCCAAGCTCGTGCACCTCTGCCCAAGCTCTTTACCTCTAGGGAAAAAGCAGACCTTGTTCATTTTGCCACACAGTTGGCGGAAATGTTCTTTATTTATCAGTATCACTCTCTGCAGCTGTACTTTTAAAAATTTCTCTGCTACAGAAAGGGGAACTGTTTTCAAAAAGCCCATTCAAATAAATTCAATTTTAGGGTCTTTTCCTGATGATTATGATACTTCACTTTTTTTCAGAAATACCTGTATAAACTAAGATCTTAAGTTGTTAAAAGCAATGTGGACTCATTAAATGATTTCAAACAAATGGGACTGGAAAATTAAGCTTTTAAATGCTAGATATATATAAGTATTTAGAAGTCTAAGGATGCGGATAGTCACCTAGTAGGATTTTTATTCTGACTGCATCTGTCAGTATTTAAATATCTATGAAAACTGGCCCACTGCCACATTTTAGAAATAGGAATATGCAGCAAGATCTTTAAACGAGTTTAGATGCCCAACTCCCGTACATTTTGCCCACGGCTCCTAAATCATTGTGTGGTTTTGAAATGTTTATCTTCTTCCAGCTAAACAGTATCAGTTGTCTGAAAACCATAAATGCCACAAATATCTGCCATGGTAAATTACCCAACCAGTACAGCGAGTGCCCAGACACATGATTAAGTTGCCATGGATTAACAAGCAACTACATTTCACTAAGCCGCCCGTACCAACACTTTTAGCCCAATGCAAATTAAGAAAAATGTGTTAGCATAAACGTATTTCACTGGGGTACGAGCCTGTATTTGTCACGGGCAGAGGACACAGGCAATCAGTTATTGCAGCTCAGCGGAGCCACAGTAACTCTCCAGGACTTTGCTTGGGAGCTCTAACAACTACATCAGCGGGATCCAGAAACTAGAAAGCTATACCCGGGAGTGAGAAAATTCTTTCAAGAGACAAAGGAATAGTCATCACTGGTGCCTAATATCGGGCTTGGTGAAAGGCAGAGGAGAGATCAGTGATGCTCTTGCCATTTGGCAGCTCCTCTCCAGCAAAGCCCCGCAAGCCCAGCCTGCGCAGCCGGCGGCAACAGCAGCCTCGCAGCTGGATGGGGAAGGAGTCAATATCATACATTAAATAAACCAAAGCAGCCTGGTAATAATGTGCTAAAAATAACTGAGTAAGCACACTGCTTATAAAACTCTGAACTCCCTGCCAAGTCTTACCCAAGTAGGACACTCGTTCCTCCCCCTTCCCAGGCATCTAAATAGATATTGCAGAGGATTTTTAAAAAAAAAAAAAAAAAAAAGTGGCACAAATTTCCATGTGGGAGGAGAAAAAAAAATCCCCTATAGATTCCCCCGTGTTTTTCTCAGAAGCAGCTGGTGCTGGCCACTGCGAGGGAAAGGAGGTCTTACATGGTATTGCAATGGTTTTGTTCCTATTCCGCTATGTCAATATTATGTCTTTGATTCATTTATTGCACCTGGTACTAAAGCCCAGCTTCTGACCTTAGCAGAAAAGGGTGGCCACATTATTCTCACTTTGTTTTCTGCACAGACGTTTATAAATGAGGGACACAAGCCTTTCTGGAGACGACTCCTTTTCTTGCTTTGCTTTTCTCTTCATCTAAAATAAAAGACACTCTTGACAAAATGTATTTGTACAGTTTTTGTCAACAGAGAGCTATAGTTAGAGCTGGCTGGGCAACAAAAAATTGGTTTCTTCAAAAAATATTCATATTTTAATGACAGTTCTAATTCTGCATGAGGATGGGAAGAGGCCAAAGGAGCCCAATGCCCAGCAGGGAGGTGAAGGCAGAGGTTTGTCCCCCCAGCCCGAAGAGGAGGCGCGCACAGAGCTCCACGAAACCACTCCCCCTACCAGGGCACGGATTCAGAGTTGCTCTGCCACATAATTGCCTCCCTATGCCCCCAACTCATCCATTCCCCACAGTCAATTACTAACACAAAGCAAGACCACCCCAATGGCGCAGATGGAGACCAGCCTGTAAGGGCAGCGAGGTGGGAGCAGGACTCTCTTCTCCACCCACAACCTTCGTAAAAAATGATTTTGACTCTTATGATTTGACTTTTGGCCCTCCCTTTACCTTCCTCTTCTCCCTACAAATCTCATCAAAGTGTTTCTGAGCAGCTGTGGCTGCAATAGTGATCCCAAAACACAAAGAAACAGCCAACTTGATGAATTGATAGAAAAGCCGACAACACACATCCCAAGGGGGAAGCAAATCTCATCCCATGTTATCCAAGTAGTGCAGGGGCAAAGCCTAAGTTTTTAAGTCAAGCTTCAGCTTGGAAGTAACTCCAAGTACAGTTCGGGCAACACAGAATTAAAGAGAAAACATTAAAAAAAAACCCAACCAAACCCAAACAAAAAACAGAAGAAAGCTTTTGTTTTGGCAAAGAGAGGGATTTTAAACCAAGGGACAGTTAGTGTCCATTTTGGAAACATCTCAAAACTGCCCAGAGACAAAACAAACAAAACCAATTCTTTGCTGGCATTTGGGACATTTGGATGCTACTTGCCCTCGGTACTTAATTTAATATAAAACAAATCACCCTGGAGCAACAAACAGAAAATTTGCTAGTAAACAAGACAGCTCTAATTATTTAACAGTGGAATCCAGAATAATTAAGCCACAAGCATACAGAGCAGCTAAAAGCTAATTACATAAGGAAGTATCCAAAATATTTCAGCTATCTTTTGAAAAACAGGCTATTGAATTTCAAGACCAGAGAGTAGCCAGGATCTCCAAAGACAAGCCTTCAGGGTGATGCATCTTCGCCTTTCCCCATGGCTGTCTGGGACTTGGACTCCTTCCCAGGAGGCGCTGGCAGGCAGCTGCCCATCGGAGCAGCTGGTCTCCCTCCGGGGGTGTTGCTGGCAGCTGTGGGGACTCTGCTCCCAATTCCCTACCCTCACTTTCTCCCTGGGATGCTGCCGGGTCCGCCCTGCCGCACCAGCAATTCATTCCGCTGCCCAAAGGCCCGCCCCTGCTGCTCGTGTTGGGTCCAGGCTCAGAGACAGAGGGCTCAGCCTGCACAAAGCTTTCCCTGCACAGGGCTTTAGGAAGCTAAAGGGGTTTTGGACTTCAGGGGTATGGGATGGAGGACTTGGCACCAGGAGGGACAAGTACAGCCTTTAGGCAGGCACCTGGGAGGCTGGCGACTCATCTGCATGGCAGAGAGCTTGGAGGCGGCGTCATGTCATCAGGCAATTTTGGCAGCTCAAGGGAGAGATTTAGAAAACGCCAGGAACATGTTAGATGCCAGGAAAGGTCGAGGCTGCCACCTGTGGTCCGGGATAAAGCAGCCATTTCTCTCGATGAGGGGGAGTGTGGCACTCGGCAACATAAAGCTCCCAAAGATGCCAGAATCAAGGGCTGGTTTAAGAGACTGAGCTCTGTTTGGTACCTTAGTGTCTCATTACCCTGCCACATGGGTAATGCTAAATGCCGTGTGCTCATGAGAAAATTGCAGGCAGAGCGTCTAGGAGTAATGCTTCACTCTCGCAGAGGAGCTGGGATCTACCTGTAAATCAGCTGGGGTTGGGTGCCTGAACCTCGACAAGGATTTGGGACTCAGTTCCTCAACTTCCTACTGTAACACAAGACACACACACACCCCCACTGCCTCCGATTTCAATTTCTGCAGTAATCTCAATTCTGATCAGCTAACGGCACCGGTTTCGTGTTAACGTCGCTCCCGGGACATCTCTGTGAGCCTCAGAGCCGCGGATGGGAATGGCAGGGCTCTCAGAAATGCAGCCACTCGGAGGCAAAGCAGCTGCTAATGAGCACATCTGGCTCCAGATCTCCACCTCCTCCT
This sequence comes from Aptenodytes forsteri, assembly GCF_000699145.1. NCBI lineage: Eukaryota > Metazoa > Chordata > Aves > Sphenisciformes > Spheniscidae > Aptenodytes > Aptenodytes forsteri. Next base: position 994,439 of record NW_008795710.1, on the reverse strand, counting down.
ACGTCCCCCCGATCAGCAGCGACCACAGCAGCTTTGCAGATGTTTTTAGGTATCTGGGCCCTGTGCCAAATCCACATACTGACCTTTGAACAACAGCTATTTTTCCGTAACCGTGCTCAGAGCATCAGCCTCTGCTGAAACCATCAGTCTCAGAAGTGATAATTCAGTCTCCGTTTCCCTTCAGACTTCATCATTACAAGGTCATCAAGCACAGCATGGTTTAAAATGCACATAAAGAAGCCACCAGAGTTCTTACAAATATCAAGCAGTTTCAATATCTCTCCGCAATACTTCAATCTGGCTGCTGATTAACTCTCGCTTTATATTTAAAATTCCCCTTGCCAAAAGAATGTCTGAGGGGGTGTACAAAAGCCAAACAACACGACTATAATTACAGTCAAAAGGATGTTGCATGGGTAAAACAGGATGGCTGCAGAAAGACCGAGGGGTGAAATTAAGTATTAAAAAAGATGCATGAAGCCCCCAAATTATGATGATTTTAGCTAAATGCTTTTCAATGCCTTTAGATTTGCCTCCTGGCTTTAGACTACCTCGTTCAGGTTTTTGTCTGTTATTAAGAGTTAGAAACACGCTTAAAAATGATACTGAGTTCCTCACTCAATCAACGTGACTCGGAGAACAGGGGCGTTAAGGAAGTGCAAGGTATTGCATGGCTCAAACTTACATTGTGGAAGTTGGCAGTGCAATTGTATGGCCGACTTCACAGGCTCCCCTGCACCGAAGGAAAGTCGCCAAAGCTTATCACCACCTCGCCTCTGTTCGCTGCCACCGGTATCCACACTTTGACCAAATCCACTGACTTTCTGCCAAAACCCATCCCTTCTTCCCTCTCCTCTTTTAAACTCTTGCTTTAGATCACTGCAACCTCTTTCTGTCAAAGCTCCAGGCTTTTCATCTCTCCTTGCAGGAGCATGTGCCAAGCAGAGTAGCCAAAACATCTTTTGTTCCTCTCTTGAATTTGAGCCAGTTTTAAACTGTCTTCATGACGTACAGCACAGAGAAGCCCGCTGATGTGGCCGATCCTACGTGCCTATTGCTCTTCCCACGACACACTGAGGGGTCTCCCATCCTTGCCCCACATCCCGCTTCCACACGGGACTGGGATCACACCTGCACCGCACCATGCAGCACACTGCAAAGACATGGCTCTGCACCTCTCACAGCTTTGCTCTTGGTGTGCCCGGGGACCTTCCAGCCCTTCCCTTGGGCCCTTCCTTACAGCTCACGCCATTTCCACAGCTGCTCCTCCTTCTGAGCCCACAAAACATTTATATCCATGGTCTGTAAGGCTCCGTGCAGACCCGTATAATTGCCAGTTCCCAGCAACTCAAGGGTCAGAGGCATCGCTTCTCTTAGGCTGGGTTGTTCATGGCTGCAAGACGTTGTTGTGCCGAGCTTATTCTAGCTATCCACATTCCTGCTGAAAACTCAACTTGTTCGAGCTGACTTATTATTTGAGTTGTTAATTTTACAGTTTTATTAAGTGACTCTGAATGAATGCCATTAAAGCACATGGTAGTTTGGTTGATTGAATGATTGATTTTACGCAGTTGTCTTCTTCCTGCACTCCTAAGTATTTTTATTAGTGATTAACAAACCTCACCATTTTGCTATTCCACTTCATAGCTCCCTGGCTCATTTTCAGCTTCTCTTTTTTATGTGTTCTTTATGGGACAAAGATCCTGCTTAGCCATCTCTAAACGAAAAGCCACAAGAAAAAAGGAAGAAAAATAGCAATGTATAAGAGATCAGAAGTGTACACACACTTTTAGGAGTTGGTGAGGATGCAGGCTCTGACAGCTCCTTCCTTCAGCAAACTTAGCATCTAGAAATTGTGTATGATTTATCTGCTCTTCACAGGTTTGGACAGAGAAAAGAAAGCTGAAGATCAAGAAGGCTTTTTTTTGAGTGGTAGTATTTGGAATTATTTTTTATTTTAGTTTTTAGGGGGCTTCCTGGGGTTTCCAGAACTGATAGGAAAGATGGGGAGAGTAACTGCTGCTCCAGCTTCATCCCTTATAGGTCTGGAGTTTTGTATTTTCATGTAATATAAGCCAGAGGCAAATGAAGAAACAAACCACAAACCAAACAAACCTTGAGGTATGATACCCCAAATTGCTTGTTTCATTTTTAGTAAGAGGGCAATTTACTTTGGTAAATATTATAAAGCTGTTATTACGGAGCATCAAAGATCCCAAGATATATATATGATTTAAAGTATCTTTCTAAAACTAAATGCAACTAGAAGACAAGGTTCAAGAACAAACAAAAAATGTCACAGGTTTTTTTTAACATATTGCTGATATAAACAAAAGATCAAGGAAAGTAAAACATACAAGTAATTAGTAAAGTGTTTTTCAGGAGCAAATATCCAAAAGCTTTTCTCATTCCATGAGAATTTGACATTTTGGATTCTTTCTTCCTGAAATGGGACAAAAATTCAAAATCTTGATGTTCAGAGTAACTCAGCTGCAATGTTCCATCTAGATTATTGCTGGGATTATTGTTTTTTAATTCTTTTAATAAAAATAAAACAAATTCAGTACCTATTCCATTTTAAAGACAAAGTTACTTTGATCCAAAAAACCTATTGCAGAAAAACAAGGTATGCCAAGTCCTGAGCCTGAGGCATACAGAAGATGCAGCGAGCTTTTGGCAAGATGAAAGTACAGCAGAGAAGGCGCACTTGGCTTTAAGAAATCCTTAAAATAGAAGAGGCACAAGATGATACCCCATAAAGAAGCGAAAGATCAGAGGGCTGCGTGATCGCCTGTTTGGAGAGTGCAGAAAGCAATCAAAAGTTTTATATACATTAGAAAACTTTATACTGCTCACCCAAAAAAAAAGCAGTATTGTGAAAAAATTTGCCCTCAAGTCCCCAGAGAATTTAAGGGGTAGAACAAGCTGGTACTCTTGGACTAAGACAAATAAGACAGTTTATATTGCTTTTCAATTATTTTAGGCTGAGGATCACAATGGGAGAAAGGGAAAACGTCAAACAGAGCATAGTGGAAGGTGGATTTTCAAAACGCTGCGTGTGGGTCCAGCCACAAGCCTCTCTGCCTTAACGCCCAGACCCCACAGCTGAAATCTTCCTTACCCCCTTGCAGATTTAAAGTAGTAACAGGGTTTTCTCCCAAGAGGCAAAGGACTCTAGGCAAAGATCACACAGCTACTGACGTGAGGCTGGGTTTGTGGGGAGAGACAGTATCGCCATTACTGAGCAGATGATACAGCTGGAGACAACGAACAAGCCTCTGGATGCCCAGCCCTGTGCTGGTTCCTTAGGGCCAAGAGCCAGAAGCTAAGACCCACCCAGCCAATTAACTTGACTAACATTACTGTAATGCAAGAAACATCGTCATCCGCAGCCATGAGGCTCCAGTTAATATTAAGCCTCCCCCGAATCCAGAACATGAACTTAGCACAACATCCCTCACACGGATGGGATCCAGGATGGACTCGGCCGCCCCAGTTTTGGCATTGCACAACACGCGTTTTAGCCACCTGGGTACTCCCTGGGGGTTTGCAGCCCTGAGTTACTCACCCAAGAGAACACACAGGCCACGTACAGGGACAGCTGGGAACCAAAAACGTGACCTGGAGGAGCCGACTGCTAAGCCAGGAGGAAAAGCCGAGCGGGAAAAAGGGGTTAGATGTTGGATGTGGAGTGCGTGGAGCCAACTGCTTCATTCAGGATACGCAGGTCTGAACCAACTCCTCGTATCACGCAGCAAAGAGCTTTCTTTAAAACATGAGAAGAGGGAGAGGGATCAGCGGTGTGTTACAGCGGAGGCAAGACAGGACAGCGGGGCTGCCTTCATCTAATAGCTCAGCAATTTGGGCTCCGTTCTCTCTTCTCTGCTGCTGGACTCAAAATACCTTCCCGTTTCCCAAAAGACAGCCCTAGCTGCCAGCCTGCAGGCTGTGCTGAAGCTATTCTGCTTTGTACAGGATAACTGAAGATTTGTTGTGCCAGAGTGATCTATTTTTTTTATTATTTTTTATCATCACCATCTGGCCCCTCTTCAGAGCATTCATCCAGGAAAGAGGAGGCATGGGGTCCCAATCCATGCTCCAGTGCTTATTTAAGTACATCAAATGCTCATTAGGTAAGGTAAAATCAACAAATGTTCACCAGGGCATGGACTAGAGAGGAGGAAGGAAATCAAACTATTAATTCAAAGGGCAAGAAGAGCATTTCTGAGCAAAGTATAAAGTCTTCTATGGGAGAAAAGCAGCACCATTGATGAATAGGAAGAAAGGGGAGGCAGGAGATGTGATAAATTCTACAATTAAAATAGGAAAGAGAAGAGTTTTGAAGAGAAATGAAAGGGAGAATAAGGAGCCAGAATGTGTTGGAGTGGAAAATGCGAGTAAGTAGAGACAAGGTGATAAAGTCAACCGGAGTGAAAAGCACCTTGGCAGCTCCATTGGGTGGGACAGGGAGGTTGACACAGTGGATGTTTCTGAGAAGGGGTCACTGTCATCCAAACTTAAGGGGAAGAACAGGTTGCACAGATATTTGGCAGAAAGAAAAGATCAGCATTTCGGAGAAACAGTACCATTTGCATGGACAAACAAGGCATGGAAATGGAAAGAAGCCAAGTTACAAAGCGCAGGTAGAGAAAGGAAAGCAACGTCCACGGACACAGCGGCACCAGATGCTGCAGTGGGACGTTGGGATGCTATTGCCTCCTCCCTTGTCCAACATCAAACCCAAAACGCACAGTCACACCAGCGTCCATCTTCTGACCAGCAACAGCTCCAGGGGAGAGAGTTTAGCATTTGTTACGTTAAGTTTATGACAGTGTTAAGACAGCAAGAAAGGCAGGCTTATATGTGGGATAGTTTACACAGGTCCTCATGTCAGATAGACTGATGGTTTGAAGGCAAGCTTGCTTTCCTGGCAAACTTTTTAAATCTTCTTTCGTCTAACCCTGCTCTGAGAATCCCCTTGTATCTTCTGATTATACTCCTTACCCCATAAAGACCACCCTCTGCACAAGTACAGTCCTACTAGTAAGCCATAATATTAACAGCGTGCATAACCCAGTACAGTACTGAACTGCTCCATCACAGTAATCACTGCAATAATGCCTGATCTAGTTCAACAAAATCTATGTACATTCACCAGAAACAGAAGTTACAGCTGCTAGAAGTCAGATGCATAAAAGCAGCATTAGAAAAAAAATGCAGATTTGTGGAGGGGAAAAAAAAAAATTAAAAAACCTATTGTTGCAGATTTACCCACGTACCAATCTATTTTCGCCTCTAAGCTGAAACAGGTTTTTGTTTGGCAACTGACACATATTTGAGTCACAGCTGAGGGGAGAGAATAATACCCACCTGCTGTCATATTGTTCTCCAGCTGATTGTCCTCTTGATCTGTAGTGTTTGCATTCGCAACAGGGAGTACATGGAGACAGAGAAGGAAAAGGGGGTTGGACAGACAGGAGAGATGTGCTGGAGAGAATAGTCAAAAATGCACAAAATGGCCTAATCAGCAAAGTGAAAATCAGGGTGTTTGCAGGAGGCAGAAAAAAAAAAGAAAGAAAAAAAAGAAAAAAAAAACCAATAAAAGGTTATTGGGTGAGATCTTTTTTATACAATAACCAGTACGAAATTAAGCCTTATATATCATGCAAATAAGCAGCTCAGATAATCTTGCTATCTGAGGGTGCTTTTTTCCTTCCACAATCCAACAACTCTGTTGACTTTTTCATGCTGAAGTCCACCTTTTGTAACGCTTCCGAGTCGCTCTGCAAAGACCAGCACACATGGACACCCTCCCACAGCCCCGTGCGCACGACCACGAGACCAACGGATGGATGACCTGCTCAGTACCCGCGGCCACGCGTGTCTCTGCAAGAGGAAAGGACGTAACAGGAATGGGAATGTCCGCAGCACTTTTGCCAGGTACCGACTGTCAGGAGACTGATCCTGGGTGGCCGAGTGCGATGGGCACAATCTCACCCCCCCGCTCCCACGCAAAGCCATAGGAAAATGTATTCATGTGCACACAGCGGTTGGCTGAAATGGCTAAATGTTGCACTTGACAGTGAGGCCAGGTGCAGAAACACAGATAATTAACGTGCAGAACAGATAATTAATGAAACAGTCTCCTCCTGTAATAAAAGCCTCCAGGGCGAGCGGTCGCGGCCCAGCCAGGGGAGTCCCACATGCTCAAGGATGCAGCGCAGGTACCTGTGTGCAGCGGGGCTCAGGCTGGGGTTGTGTCCCCCCTACAACCCGTACACCTGATTTTCTTTGAACAGAACTGTTCTTTATCAGAGCCCACAATAGCTCTACGGTGTAAGATGGATAGCCCAAAAAAATCACATGCAATCTACTGTTTCAGCCTGTCCCCCAGCACAGCATGAGGCAATGTATTCCCAGCGCATTTTCGCCCTGTGCATAATAAAACAATAATAAATATCCTGCCATTGTGAATGCCATATCCTCAGCAGTTAGCAAAATGGAAACAAAAATCATTCCAATTGTATCACTTCAACTTGCTTAGTATAAAAAAAAAGCTTATGTACATTTTAACTCAATATTTTAATAGCAATTCCAACACAAATAGCCTTAGTAACCAGGCAAGCATATTATTTCACAGCATTTTTATAAGCTCATGAGCTGTGATTCTTTAGCATGTACACTGCAAGAGCTAGTCTTCCTTTCACTGGCCTGCAGTCTCTTTCTGTAGAACCCGAATTACTTTGCTGCTATCTATTCTGGATGCCAAAACAGAATATACAGTTTACAGACACCATCTGAAACAAAGCATTAAACAAAAATTACATGGAATCAGACTGTGACTACACAAAAAGCCTAAATCCAAGCAGCTCTCACTCAAAATGAGCAGTTTTGGGGTTTTTTTTCCCCCCAGTAAGTATTTTTACAGACTTGCTCAGGCCAACCTTCCTCTCGCCTGCATACAGAAATATTCCTACAACTGACAGGTGAAAGACATGTCCGTGCAGGCCCTGTGGAAGGAGAGCTCCAGGCTCAGCTCAGAGCGGGAGATGCTCAGGACTCCCTGTGCATCCTGTCACTGTCACTGCAGGACGGTGAAGGGACGAGGGTGCAGCACGTTCTTAGAGCTACTCTCTGATGCCGGTTTACATCTTCCCATAGTTGCTGTACATCAGCAGCCCTAATACCACGACAGCCCTTCTGCCAGTTACACGATATAGTCCTAATGTGGGAAAGTACCTAAATACTCACAAACTACTTCGGAACCAAGGGCCAACCTGTTACCTATGGCCAAGTACCAAAATGAAAGCTTATCTACTGAAGTAGACATGAGCCGGCAATGTGCGCTCGCAGCCCAGAAGGCCAATCGTCTCCTGGGCTGCATCAAAAGCAGCGTGGCCAGCAGGTCGAGGGAGGGCATTCTGCCCCTCTGCTCTGCTCTGGTGAGACCCCACCTGGAGCACTGCGTCCAGCTCTGGAGTCCTCAGCATAAGACAGACACGGACCTGTTGGAGCAGGTCCAGAGGAGGGCCACGAAAATGATCAGGGGGATGGAACACCTCTCCTGTGCAGAAAGGCTGAGAGAGTTGGGGTTGTTCAGCCTGGAGAAGAGAAGGCTTCAGGGAGACCTTATTGCAGCCTGTCAGTACTTAAAGGGGGCTTATAAGAAAGATGGGGACAAACTTTTTAGCAGGGCTTGTTGTGACAGGACAAGGGGGAATGGCTTTAAACTAAAAGAGGGCAGATTCAGACTAGATATAAGGAAGACATTTTTTACGCTGAGGGCGGTGAAACACTGGCACAGGTTGCCCAGAGAGGTGGTGGATGCCCCATCCCTGGACACATTCCAGGTCAGGTTGGATGGGGCTCTGAGCAACCTGATCTGGTTGAAGATGTCCCTGCCCACGGCCGGGGTTTGGACTAGATGGCCTTTAGAGGTCCCTTCCAACCCAAACGATTCTATGATTCTATAAGTGAGACACAGCTCCTACATTTAAATTTGCAAGATAAATCAAAGTGTGAGAAATGCAAAAAAAATTTAAGCCAGATTTTTCAAGTGTGATCAAGCTCTTAATCCTGCTGTTCGGACAGTCCTGCCATGTTTCCAGCACTGGGAGCTTGCAGCTGCCCCAGCACTCATGGGTGCGCATTGTAACTGCCTTCGTCTTTGAAGCAAGTGATGCCTTTGAGCTACGTTTTTACAGTTTAGTTGTTTGTACAAATGAATTGCTTTTTGAAATGCCCATGACTCCTCTGGGATCCAGGCTGCTGATCCACTCGCACAGATCCTTGTCTGAGTGCGAGTTCAGGTTCGTGCCAAGGCTGCACTGCAGTCCTGCTGCAGCCCAGTGCCCTGCATCCCCGTTGCTGTCATACCCAGAGACCCCCAACGTGTCAAAACCAGGCGAGTTAAAAAAATGAAATGTAAAATTCATGTTATCTGTGACAGACTGGGGCCGCTTTGACAAAAGTCCAGGCTTAATTATAATGCTTCAATTTATCTTGGTCTCTTTAATGAGGAAGACTCATTAATATATACAGTCAAACTCAGGTTTCCCTACCTCGTAGCATATCGCAATCTTACGCTGATCTGTTACCTGCTGCATAGATTCTCATTAAGTATGACATAGATTTGTTACATTGCTGAACTGGCTATAAATTGAACTTGTCATAGTGAAGTGCATGTTTTCCAGTTCTTCATCTCTTTGGTTCCTGTTGCTATAGTGACCATCAGAAATCAGAGCAAAAAAGGCAAAGAGAAAGAAGATCCTTTCTCTGTTTAAATAGTACCTTCCATCTATAACGCTGGCAGTATTTGTTCTTTTCAGCTTTACTTGTTAGGATAACTGTACAAAAGAACTTAGCTCTTCCAGATTTCAGGGTCTCATCCAAAAGCAGTCTTTTCAATGGCTTCAAGGAGCTCTAGATCAGGCCTATACTGCCTAAAAGATAAATTCAATACAGATTTGCAGCACTTTGCAGCTCATGTAAGCTTAAAATCCCCAGTATAGGTATACGCTGATGCCCTGCTTAGAACACTGACTGATGCTATGAGCAGAACGGGACATACATACAAAGATCAGCCTTGTGGATAATACAGAATACAGCCTCAACACAGTATATGCATGGGACTGATGAACTCGACCTATTTAGCACCAGAGAGTGTAAGGCTAGATGTTTGGTGCAGGGATCTGCTGTTACTGTTGAAAATGAGGAAGATGCTAGGGACCATATACTGCTTCCACTGAGATACCAACCTGAAGCAGCTTAACCAAACTCAGTGTGCCAGTTAACTTCATGTGCGCAATTCCTGAACAGGAGCAGGTGACCATTTAACAGTGATAACTGCCCAACAGCAGCAGTGCTATATTACACTTAAATATTGCCTGTACTCAGACTTCTTATCTACCCAGGGGGGATCTGCACAGATTACGTACCCACTGCAAGCCACCGCACTCAGCTAAGCCTTAGTTTATTTTAGATATGCCATTTCTACCTTTAGATATCTTGTCACGTGAAAACGTATGGCTAAATATGTTGAAGAATTGTAATTAGTACTATCTTCTAGAGCACGGGTACCCAAACAGCAGCACATATCATTTATGGTAAATGAGCTATTTTTAAGCAGCGCATGAAGACAGGCTGCTCCCGCACACAAGCTGGTGGAGAAGCTGCACTCCCACTGCCACTCGGGGTGGTCCCACGGCAAAGGGCTGGAAAGCCTAAATCCGAAGGCAGTGAGGGCTGTGGCAAGAGGCTTCTGTATTGAATAACAGGTAACTATTGCACACGTGAAATTACTTGCCTTGAATCCTGCTACTCCTTGGATCACTGGTACTGCAGTTTTGCTCCTGTGTGTAAGAACCAGAGTCAGTCCTACAGGCAGGTCGAGACTTTTCAGAGACTGAACACTGAAAAGAGGAGTTCTGAAGATGTAATTCGCATGCAGCCGCAGCTACATTTGTATCTCTCCACAAAGACCCACTTTCTGCCATTACTTAGCAAACATGGTGCTGGCAGCAGTGCCATCAGTGCCATTAGCGGGAGCACAGCACCCACAACAGCACGGCAGGACAGCTGCAATGTCATTCCGAAAACAGTGATTAACAACAACATTAGACAGAAGAAATTTGACCAAGCACTGCTAATGCATCATAACAAAACAAACAAAGGAAAAAAAAAATAAATCCCCACCCAGCAGGCAGCTGCCGGCTGCTGCCGAGAAGCTCATCAAGAAGAGCTGTCCCATGGGCACTGCTGATGGGCGATGACCCACCAGCGCAGCTCTTTGCTGGGCAGCAGGCAGTGCCAGCCAGGAGCATCAGCCCTGGCCAGGGATGGAAACCCTTCAGCCTGAGGGACAAAACATCCCTCAACTCTAGCAAGAGGCCTCACAGGATTTACGGAAATATTTCAAAACAGACATCAAGAAGGCAACTTTCAGCGGACCAAATGTGACTCAAGTCTGTCAGACTTCCACCAGTTCTGGCGTCTCTAAAAATGCTCTAGAGCCGTCAAGCTTTGAGCACCCCTCTTCTGCTGGGTAACTGAACATGGGTTTCATCAGGGATGCTGAGGAGCTTTCCACAGTGTTTACCCCACTGAGTTTTGGGCTGCTGCTGAAAACTACCTGAAGTTTATCTAAATGTTTTCCCCCTCCTAAGAGGCTGCAGAGCTTTCTTGTGCTATTTATCACTGTTTTGTCAGGAAGGTGGGATTTAGGCAGCATTACCTTTCCATGGGAAGGGCAGGCAGAGAAAAATTCTGACCAGCTTCAGCTGACTTTGTGTCCCACTAGTGCTGGACTGTAAGGAAACCCAGGGCTATGTTTTTCTGCAGATTTACTGACCTCAGGTGACGATTTCAAAATAACTTACACAGCCGAGGAACGTAACTTCTATTTTCAAAAATAAGTGAAGCAGGATCCACGAGTCTTAGCTTTTAGCTAGACTTGGTCTAGGTTTAAAACCACTACTGTCTATCAGTTTTGATTAGAAAGATGTGGCTTGTAACCACATAAAAGTGAAGCTATAGCAGAGCTCTAGCATGAACTTCTTACAGCATAAGAGCACTCTCCCTGTTATGGCTTATGCCTGTTCAGGGAACCTGCACCTCCTGGACAAACTTTTATAGCAGTGTAACTGGTCCAAGTGTAGAAGAGTTTTGAAAGTGTATCTATAATGATATAACTCACTCAGCAAGACCTTTATAAACAGGCAAAGTTGTCGGGATCACGTTTGAAAATGGAACTTAAAAGTTAGCACCCTCTGTAGCTGGGCAACTCAGGTGCTCTCAAGCTGCATATGCACGGATTCCTATTCACACTTCAACTTGATGCCTGAAATAAAAGGTACCAGAGTTACCCTTTGGCTCGTATATCAACTACGTGCTTCTGAAAACTTGACACTACACACCACTCGTTGCAACAGCTCATACTTCTACACCAGAGGCTCCCACGCTCGCTCTGCCAACGCTCCAGCCCAGAACATAACTGCAGACAGAAACGTTTCCGAGTCATGTTCGAAGTGCTCCATCTATATCAAAATCTGCCTGTTTTAAAGTCCATGTTTAAATGCTTTGGGATACAAAATCATATACTGAAATTCACTTGCTGATGAGCCTTCCACTTCCCCAAATCCCGCCTACAATAAATGCAAGCCATCAACATAACACCCTGCAATTTACCCACACTTGCATTTTATGGAAATATTAAAAATGAAATGCCAAACAGATGTTCAGCAGAGCCGTTATGATAAGAAAACAAATTAGAAATAGACGTTATGAAACTAATGTCTTCTTAAGGGACAAAATGTAAAGAGCTTGACATTTGATGGTTAGCGTAAGTAAAAATTTGGAAAGCAAACGTTTTAACTTTTTAAAATTAGGTCAGAATCACAATTTTACTTGTGCCGCAAAGAGAAACAACCGATTTCTCAGCTGACAGCAGGTGGCAGCAGGATTCCCACCACAAATCCCAGATTTAGAATGACATCCCCTACATCATATTTGAATACTCTCATTGATGCCCTAAGTTTGGGTGATAAGTGGGCTGACAGAAACAAAACTGGGTTGAATACATCTTCATTTACCCAACTGCAATCCACTTTGCTGCCAACTTAAGTTTACAACGTGAGAGCTGAAAATACTTGGTGTAACATTTATGAGTAACATCACTTTTTTCCACTATAAGCCCCGAGTTTCCATCATACATTCAAAACTATATGTTGCTGTTACGTCACAGCCCTCATTGTACATGGCCCTTAGAAACACAGGCTGGGAATCTAGTGATGAAGTATTTTCATGAGGTATCAAGAAAACATTGATAAGAATTTCTAGCAAATACATGAAGCTGCATTCTGTAACCTCCCCAAACAATTTCAGTTCATCCAGGGAATTGTTTGGAAAAGGGATGCACAGACAGCAACTGAAATTTGTCTGGTGCAGTCATGTGCTGGTCAGACTGGCTCCCATAGACGCCTTAAGGAATTTAGATCAGAAAAAGCAGGAAAAAATGATTATTGATGATACAAGGTTTTGAAACGTGTAGTTAAAGGAAACCATATTTGCAACAGTATTCTTATTTACTATAGCATGGTACTCGCTGCACAAGACACAGACACCAAGCTGCTGAGCGAGCTGACCACAATAAGTCAGTCTGCTAAGATCCAGCGTGTATGCCCCAAGCAGGGTTTTAATGCTACAAATTTCAAAAGCTCAGAGTCCGGACTCAGCTCTGCTCCCCTGGAAACCACTGCTAACACTTCCTCTGATGTTAGCATGGGAAGAAGCAAATGAAAGCTAATGCAGAGAGTTTCTGACTATTCCAGCCTACATGCAGGTATTTCAGATTAGTTTGTTACAATAACCTGAAACTGCAGTTAAAGAAAAACAAGACCAAAATGCTTTAAAGTATCGGGGGGGGGCGTGGAGGGGAAGGAGGTGGGGGTGTTGAGTTGGGTTTCTTTTCTTTTTCCTTTTTATTTTTGTAGTTCGCTTGTTTCTGAAGCTTATCCTTCAAAGCTGCTTGAAGTAGGGAGGAATTGTAGCATCAATGGGAGTGAATGGGGCTGGCTGGCTGGAGCAGGGGAAATTAAAGGACAATAAACACAGAAGAAGAGGGTTGGCAGTCACGGCCAACACAGCCGATTGTGGCAGGGCTGACCGAAGCTGCTGGCTGAACACAAAGGTTGTGAGAGACCCCCAAGACTGACCCAAAGCCCACTGCAGCCAGGAATAATCACAGGTTTTGAATAAAGCCCAAAAAGGAGAGAAAATCCGGGGAGCGGAAGGCCAGAGGGTCCTAGCTCTCACCACGGGGTCACTTGGGAGACGACTCTGCCAAAGCACTCATGAACTCAGCCCTGGCAGGCTCTTGCTTCGCTTTTCTCGCTGCAGTTTACCGAGCAAGAAGGGCACAGCCTCCTGTTCCCCCTTGCCCGCAGGAACCGTTCCCATTGCCACGGAAAAGGGGTGCTTTCCACCCGAAACCTGGGTGCCTGCTGAGCCCGGCGTGCTGAGTAAGGCTGTGCACTTTATTCGACTCGTTTTTTTTCCCTGCGCGGTTCTTCCTTCCTGCCTCTCTGAAATTCAGAAATATTCACCACGAGACAGACCTTGCTCCAGGACCAACCAGGTATCTTGCCACACTGGCAGTAGAGCCAAAACAGGGGCTTTTTAGAAGCCCAGCTGTGGCTCCACTCTGCAAGTCCAACTCTTGACATACACGTCCCTACCCCAAGCAAACAAAAATCATTTAGAAGAGTTCAGAAAGCAGTTACCCCAGTCTGAGTTACCTTCTGGCTCCAGCAGCCGCGGTGACTCCTATGTTGGGAACAGCCTGGCTGCTCCGGTTTGATTTTTGGCCAGTTTTAGTCTAATGGGTGACTCATTTGCTGCCACAGCTGAGCCTCACCTAGCTCCACTGGTAACCCAACCCAAAAGTACCTGACGACAAGGACAGAGACAGATCCCACGGTGCAGAGGCTGTCCCTCCAAATCCTATTGCTCTCTTGTGTTTTACAACAAACTTTGACAGAAAATATTTGAAATTACTTAATCCTATGAAGGACAGATTTTTTTTTTTAAATATTTGTAGGCTTAAATAAAAGAAAGATAAATAAAAGAAAAATTCCACGAAGGTGAGAGACAATTCTCTCCTCTGTGCCCGTCATCCTGCTTTTAAAGGATGAGATACAAGTCATTAATATTACAGTGACTTAGTAATTCATTTACACAGTTTTACTGCTTTGGACAAAACACAGCCAAGTTCCAAGCCTGATGAAATATTGTTATCCACATAATTCATTTTGTGCAGCTTCAGCAAGGTATTTAGATTTGTGGCTGTTTCCATTTCAGGTTGAAATTGAATTGAAAATTCATGTGTAACACACGTGGATGAAGAAAGTCCGAGTATCAGGGAAGCGTCAATTAAATTCACCTTCCAGTCTGAAATAAAAGCCTGATGGAAAGGCCTTGAAAAGAGTCCCCATTATCATATCAATTGAAGACAACAGAAATAACTCAAGCCAAAGGTGAAGACAAGCTTATTTCAAGACATAATAATAAACTTTCAATCTATTTTATTAACAGTGTGAATGTTGATTGCTGTACATAGTAATGGGGTATAGCATAGCAATTTATGGTTTTTCCTTTGATAACATGTACTTATTAAGGATGTTATTGATTAAACGTAAATTAGCAACTCACTGATTAACTCATCCCTCATCCTTCCACTTCTATCACAGCAAAGACCATGTAAGCAATTTAGGAATTTAGATATTGCTATGAAGTTGTATCAAACTGACAACTAGACGCACGCTGTTGGAGAAACAGATACAAGGCACTTAGGGGAATAGCATTCGTGCTGCATAACGTTTGCAATTTTATTTTTTTTCATGGGCAACACTTCTGGGGAAACATATTTTAACAAGCCAGTATGAAAAATCACTACGCACGCACAGAAACTGCTTTTCTAGTGACAAGTGAGTATTACAGTGCTGGAGTTTCCATTTGCTCAGCAATCCCTACAATTTTGATGCTTCTCTCAACCTTTTCAGCACGCACAACGCAGCTACTCTCCACTCCCTTTGTAAGGCTTCGGATGACTGCAGCTTCCAGCTAGTTCTGGACCATACACTGAAGCGCGGCATCCTGCCGCTTCTCACCCCATGGGCACCCTGCCACATGAGCGTACAGAGACGCAGGACAAAAATATAACCCTTAAAAAACGTTTTGAAACTCCACCTTTTTAAAAGCCATTTACTTCACAAACTTATGAGTATTATTACCAACCCTCTAAAACAACTGTCTCTGAAAGAATATTAAATCTTAATCTTGCGCCAATTGTCCAAACCGTTCATGTACAAAAGCTGTAGAAGAGCGTCCTCCACACAGGCAGATGATTTGGCTTTACAC
This sequence comes from Aptenodytes forsteri, assembly GCF_000699145.1. Taxonomy (NCBI): domain Eukaryota; kingdom Metazoa; phylum Chordata; class Aves; order Sphenisciformes; family Spheniscidae; genus Aptenodytes; species Aptenodytes forsteri. The sequence continues at coordinate 979,025 of NW_008795710.1, read as the reverse complement.
ATTTGCTCCCACAGCAGCACCGAGTCCTGCCTCCACGAGATGCAAGCCCAGGCCACGGCTCTGCGACCACATCCCCACAGGCACATTCACAAGAGGCTGGGACTCTTGAGGGAAAAGGCTGCCCCTTAACTGAAAAGATCTGCCTGCCTTTAATGAGAAACTTTGGGGGAAGAGAATCAAAATTATGACAATAATCTCATACCATGCTCGTTTCACTTCTATGCTAGATTGTAATCTACAACCTACTATAGTATTGTCTCTTTAATTCAATATTTCTGACCCTTCAACAAGTTTTCTGTCAGATTATTACTAAAAAGATACCAGGAAGAGCTGATAAAAAGTTACCCAGGTAGCTGCTGGGTCTTTTTGTTCCTGAACAGCTTCACCAGCTATAGCCCTCACAAAACTCATGAAGAAAACCACCCGCCTTCTTGACTTGACGGTGGTGGTTGGAAATGGCCACTTAGCAACAAGCAAGGGTTTCTCTTGCTAACACTTGGCTAACACAGCAGTATGGAGAAGGCACCAGGCTGAGGCTACATGGGGAGTGTAATGAAAGGTCATTCGTAAGAAAACTGCGGTTTCCTGCTTTGCTGTTGCCAAGATCCGTCAAGTTTCTGTACGTACTTGGTCCTCACCAAAGTCTGCAGCAGTTTGCCCTCAAGTAGGAGCCAGGTGAAGGGATGCAAAATGTCTTTATGGAGTTAATTCATTCCCCTTTCAGTGCAATTTTAGCGCACTAACAATCCATTTACACGTTTTTAGCGTAAGTCTGGAGAGCCCTTACAGAGATGGCGAGGAAGACATCAGCTGAAGCAGGAAGCTACCAAATCAATTAAACCAGGCCAAGCGTCTCTGGCGCTGGCTGCAGAGGCAGGCACGGCTGGGGGAAGCCACATCAGCAGCTTGTCCTGCTTTCTCGCTGTGAATCACTGACGACCCACAGTTTTGCAAGACCAAAGAAGCTGGCAAACTGTTTCCACTCCACAGTCCTACCCGGTAATCCCTTCTCAGCACAAACAGGACTACTAGAGATGAGCCTCCAGGGCCCAGAAATGTTAAGTACTTCCTAGAGACACGGCAGATGCGACAGCTAATGAGGTTTTGGACAAGACCTGCTTCTGTGGGTAAAAAAATAAAGAAAGGAAATGTTATTTAGTTTCCAACTTATGGGGAAGGAGGGAGTAGAAATATGAACTGCTGGAAGAGCATTGCCTGATTTCTGGGACTGCGGTGTTAGATTTTCCCAGGCAGAATCGGACACAGAACGTGTCACTCCCAGTTAGCTGCAGATGCAAAGAGCGTGCTAATATACCATCTAAAACCACACGGCACATACCTTGTTGTTGACACAGACCTCTTGGAACAAACTGGAGGCTGGGATAATGTTTCTAGCCCTAACATGCTGGAAAGGAGCATCCTTTCTCCTTTCTCCTCCTTTCTTTCATCCTTTCTCCTCCATCCCTAAGGAGCAACCTTACACCTCCATCACTGGAATCAACAGACAAACTACAAAATGCAAAGCTTATTTCTTGACTTCCCATGTGCCATTTTAAACATAATGTATCAGACTTTCTATCAGATAAAGGATGTCGCTAATCAGAATACCTGGAATATAAGCATAATTTAGGAGGAAAGCAGTACTTTACTTCCTTCTGCAGCTGGAACTGATTGCAAAAATGACCTTAAACTTGCCTAAGATTTGTACTTGCACAGACTAACTACAACAAGCAGAGTTTAATAGCCTGTGGATAAAAATATATATAAAAAGATGGAGCTGGGAGTAGAAGTCCAGCAACTGACAGAACAAAGGTAGTATCTTGAAATGACACGAGATGTGCTGAATCCAAAAGTGATCATTAAAATAAAAAAAAGATAGTAAACAGAGCTGTGTATGCGGAGTACTACTGAATTAAATCATAGTACAACAAAATAATACTAAAATAATACAGGAAATCCTGACCGATAGGTAATCTGCTGGTGAGGTAAGGAAAAGCTAGATTACTATAGGCATGTGATCAGGCAGCAGAGTCCCAATTAAAGCATGATCAATTCAGCTCCACAAGGGATCCACAAGAGAGGAGATGCTATGGCATTTCGCTTGCACTACTGAATAGCAACGTAAAAATCCCTTAAGTATCAGAGTTCTAACCTAAATCTGGTCTATGATGGGGGGAGGTGAAGATGATACTATTAATAATGTTGGGATCACAGCAAAGTCAAGGAAACTGTTGATTTAAAGCACTTTAACTGGTGAACACCTAAGGGGAAAGTCCTAAAGAAATACAACTGTTGTGCTTCCCGTGTCAGCATACAGTCATGCAATTGAAAAAGTGTCAGATTAACACATTTCACTTCATAACCGAGGCGGCGCAGAGCACGTGCTCACAGAGTTACAGCGACTCAGCCAGTGGGCAAGATCTTCTTAGTCTGGTTATGGCTCCATTCTCTGCAGCCACGGACTAAAAGACATTTTTCTTTTTCTCTCTAGCAAGCGTATGTAAAGGAGACTTCCTATACCAGAAAAAAAATACGTAGACTATGTTTACTTGGAAGCTGTACAATCAGGTCAGCAGTCATAAATTTTCATCGAAGCAGGAAAGACTGTCCGTAAGTATACAGATGACCGATATTTGTACCCAGAAAGCCACTTTAGCTATTTCTGGATGAGTAACAAGCTACAGAACATCACTATTTCAAGGATCAACAAAGCCTCTAACTGTAAATGCTACGGTATTTCATACCAATTTAAATAAATTTCAGAAATTCACAGCCATAAAAAAAAAAATCTGAGCATCCCTTACAGTGTCTGAGCATCCCCTAACAGTGTCTGTTGCTTGGTTCTCAGTTCTGACTCTGACTTTCAACGTATCTGGATTTTTGTATATTTTCAGAAGCTTCTGTTTTGTTCGCGCAAGCATCCAAGTCCATCCACTCTTTCTGGAACATGCTATTCCATATACTCCTTACACAAGTACACCTTTTAAAGCACACTTTGAGCACACTGGAAACTGGCTGGAAACAATTAAAAAAAAAAAACAAAAGAATACTCAGTGAGCTGTTCTACATAAAAATGTGAGTCAAACGGGCATAGTTACACATCTGTTCCAGAAGAGTTATTTTATCCACATTTCAGAGCTAACTATCTGTAGCAATACTGAGTAAGAAAGTACCTAGAGAAATAATTCAGAATGTAACTAAGATACGAACCTTGAAAATATCATATCAGATTAGGCTCGCTTGAATGAGGAAGACGATTTGGGGATCAGGTTTCTAGCAAAATTTCAGTGCGCTGGCTATACTAAGGGCTTGATTTGTTCTCAGGAATCACTTAACCATAAAGGATATCCCCACAGCAGGACAGAGCCGGTGAAACGACCGTGACCATCCCCTCACAAGCGTTTTGAAAGAAACAGAGGAAGGATGAAGCATGTTGGGGACTGGAGCCACCATATTCAGAGTTATTCTAACTTCTACTCAGGAAAGTAGTTCTGGAAGCCTAAAAATAGCTTAAATTCACATTCCCTACCTCCTTAGTCCCTGGGCTATTCTTCTGAGAGACACACCTGTAGGTCAGAAATCACATTTCCCACCAATTGACCTAGGAACTGCAGGACAGCTGGGCTGACATCCCATCTGAAAATAAAAATACTTTAAAGTCAGCTACTCTTGCGTGAGATGCACAAATCCGAGGATTAGGCTGCAGGGCTAGCAGGAGTCAGATGAATGAAAAATTGTAATCAAAGAACTGCAGAACAGGGTGACCAAAAACTTCCTGGCAGAATATTTTTTTGTTGTATAATTCTGACTAATCAACACAGAAATACCATAGAAACATGTCAGAATTCACATCTTGTTTAAAAACTGCAAAGAGCTATTTTCTAGTGTCGTAATACAACATTTCAACACATCTGAAACAGAATGCTGCAATTTGCAATTCTGAAAATATATTATCAAGATTTTTGAACTCTGGGATATCATCAACTAAAAAGGCAACACTGGGAAAAACGTTACAGGTTCGTGCATCTTCAGTGGCCTGAAATAAAGCTAGAGTTTGAAGACAATTTGTTTTTCAGGAAGCAAATAGGATCATTGTATGGGAAAATCATGCAGAATTATAGCTTTTCCCACATTCTGGGAAGTCCAACTTCCATCCAGCACTTCTCAGGTACAGGTGGGAATGTAAACATACATAGGAAGTAGATGCCATGAGCAAGAATACAACATGTTGCAACAGCTTTTTCTGACCTGACTTACATTAAAGCCTTGAGTAAGCAAAGCATTTTTGCACGTGTGTAACTAACATGCATAACCATCGTGCGCTACTAAACCATTTGCCTGTCTTCAAATGATTTCCTGGCTGGAACCTAAACTCAGTTTGCTTTACAAAACCAACTGTAGCCATTCGAACATAGTCTTCGCTACAGCCACAAACGCCCCTTTGAAAGAAACCCTGCTGGAAAGGTAGTAATCAAACCACAGGCAGGATTATGATGTGTGCCTGGACAGCCTGCAGAAAACTCTGCTAAAAGGTCTGACCGCACGAGCATTTGTCTTAACGGCCACGTAATGCCCAGCTGGGCAGATGTGGTGTTGCTACAGCCTCTCAGCCTCGCACAGTTCATTAAACCACAGACCTTGTTATGCTACTGAGAAAGGTGCACTCAACAGCAAAGTTCATTTAATGCCTTGCACACCCCATTTGGGTTGTTAAGCAAAGGGAACTCAACACCAGCTCCTTAACCCTGAAATTTGCATCTCATTTGCTTCTCCTTTGTATGCAACACGGCTCTAATCTGCTGCCCCTTCGTCCTCCTACGGAGAGACTGAAGCGGCGGAGGCACTAGGGTTCAATTCCCCCTTGTAGTACCAGTGGGGTATTTTCAGATTCCCTGACATTTAGCCCTCTGAACGAGGAAGATAAAGGACGAGTATCAAATGGTGCCAATAAACGCAACACACTGAACGAAAGAGGATGAAACAGTATATGCTGAAGTTAAAGACTGTATCGTACAAGGGAACAGAGTTACGGCTGCACAGAGTAACCCAAACAGCAGATATAAGCATCAGGTTTTTCTGCTCCAAAAAGGACTGAAATCCTTGTACTAAAGGAACTTGCATAATTTGGAGTTATACCTATATCTATCTATTTTTATGTTAAAAGTATGGGCTTGTTCACAGTAAGGAACTTTTTGCAAAATTTTCATTCTGTTGCTTTAACTTGAAAACACACAATGGTTCCTCTCACCTTCTCAGCACACACAGGATTATTTATATAGCGTATTACGTACCCTGTTTTGCAGCTTCTTTTCCTTTTTTTTATTAAAACCATCTAAATTCCAAACACTGAAGTGTTTTGATCTTCAGATTAACTATGTACCTGAATGATGCCTGCTCAGTAGTAAAATTTCAGCTTCTCATCCCAACAACCCTCTGGTAATGTAAATCCCATAACATCATTTTGAGGTAAGTTAATTGCAGACTTGAATTTCAAATGCCTACTACATGTTCTTATCTTTTGAGTCAATAATTCCTTCGGACTGCGTATCATCTTGCCATTTAGCTAGGCTGGTGGATAGATATATGACCCAGCCTGCATTTTCTGTAAACCTTTTGCTTTTCATTGGGAGTGATTTAATACTTGAATATTCGCGTTAATTTGCACATTCTGACCTGCAGCGATGGAGATATTTGATCACTCCAGCAGTAGCTGCTTATGTAAAGAATATGTTTTGCTCTGGTTTAACACATGCTAATAATGATACCTATGCCAGCACTTCCCCACGAGCTTTTAAGAAAAAGTCAGATTCATCATCATCTTTTCCACAACTGGGATATGCAGACTTAGATACAGGACTTTTTCAATACTATTCACACTCAAACCAGGCCTCTAGGATCAGGAAAGTATTTTGTAATTTTAATTCTCTCCACAAAGCATCCTCAATTTTGCAATAGGAGAATAAACATGTTAACACAGTGCATTTCCCATTTTTAAAGGACTTGGAAATGTCAATCTGTACTGTACTGCACAGCCTGGGGGGGGGAAACTCGCTGGTTTTCTCCATGACCGTTCACAATTATTAACTGCCACATGAAAGCAAAAATCCTTAAAATATTGCAAAAACTATGCATGGTAGGGCCAAAAGGAGGAGCAATTGAAACGAGTATTCATTACAAACATAAGATGACATCAGTGTACAAAACCCGTTCCCTCAAGGGGGCTGGGGGCAAGAAGTCTCAATTCCACGGCTGTACATGTTGCCCCTCCTTTTTCTCAGGGCTTTTGCTCTTGTATGCAGTTGGTGTTTATTCTATGAAATATTGTTTTCAGAAAATATGAAGCATTTTTTTTAAACATTATATGCAACACTTCCAGCTTCTCTCCAGTCCTTAGCATACATCTGCGTCATATATATAGCCCCAAAAAACGTTTTTAGTTGGGATGTATAGAAAGGAATTAGACAACAGGAATATTCTCTCTTTGTGTAACTCACAACACATGGGCACTCTACCAAGTGACAGAGGAAAAGCTAAATACTCCCCAGAGAAATCTGGAGGTTGACGCAGACTCAAGTTAACATGGAAGGCAATGAGAGTCAAGAAGTAGCAAAGTTGTTCTTCAAGGCTGCCAAGAAAATAGGTAGGCAATTTATATATTTATTTTCTTTTATAGATGTACAAAAGAAGACAACAAAGCCTAGGGAGGATGACCAGAACAACACGAAAACAAAGTTGTTCTTCAAGGCTGCCAAGAAAATAGGTAGGCAATTTATATATTTATTTTCTTTTATAGATGTACAAAAGAAGACAACAAAGCCTAGGGAAGATGACCAGAACAACACGAACAATAATATATCAAAACAAAAAGTGACAGAAAGGAAAAGTATCTGGCACAAAACTATGTCATGGTTAAGGACCTTACTTACCCCTGCCACAATGTCACATTAAAGATTCCTCTAGAAGACCTCACTTTGTCTACAAACTACAGATTTCCCTAGATCCCATCTGTAAACGTCTGTGCAGGTATGGAGAAGGAAGAGAAATTGAATTGCTTTACCAGAGTCACTGTCCTCTCACTGAGAGTGGTCTCAAAACCAGCAGATTTTGCAAGAAAATTCCACCACACCCTGGACAATTTAAGACAGGAATTGTCTATCAGGACCCCTTCCACCGCTATGACCTTGCCTTAAATGTTTCATATACAATAACAACACTATTTAAAACTCTAAATAATATCCCTATATGCTATATATATAAATTCCTTTTCTTCCTTGCAAACAGTTTAACTATATAGTTTCACAGAAATGTGTTTGCCAGTAAGTAAACACAAGTTTATCTCTGACACCAACCTATAATTTTAGGGATGCAAAGAGAAAAGATTAATTTTGGCACATTAACTGATGGGTGCAGAGTTTTGTCACTAAAATGAGTTGGTTTTATACTATTTCTCCATCCAATTATAAACTGCCAAGAGACTGAAGTGAATTATAGTGCTATGATCAACAGCGTTGACCTTTTTGCCTTTTCAGTACTTCTGTTAAGTCAGTTAACTGGGAGAACAAAATTAGAATGAAGACTGACACTGGAGTAAACACCAGGAAAGCAGTGAAAATGGTGGGAAATTACCATTCTCCCTCCTCCCTGCAGCATTAAGAGCAGAGTCTTATTCTCAGCTGAAACCTCAGTCTGCTAAATTAGGTAGAGGTTTGGAAAAGAATGTTCTGATTGTTAATCATGAAATGTGCTGTAATCTTCTGCAAGGCAGCTCTAACCTCCTCAATCAGCAGCCTTTTCTTACTTAATTACATGATTTTAAGTACCGCTAAGGAGGTGCTGTCAGATTTACATTGGAGTTCTCTTAGACATTACCACTGTAGTCATGGTGATGATATATAGAAATGGACAAAATGCCAGAGACCGGAGAAAATATCAGAGTTATGGTACACCCACACTTGCTCCTTGCATAGGATTTACTCGGTGCTTTTTAGTTAGCTTGAAAGATTATCTTACTCAGTACATTAATATACCAAAATAACAAGATTAATAGTACATGTGTAACGTTATTGCTAAACACACACACTGGGGCAATTCTTACCTCTAAGTGTAACTCGTAACTGTTTTGGAGACCCACGACATGGGGGACACATGAGAAAAGGGCAGTAGCGTGTGCAGGACATGGGGTGAGACTGGGTGCAGCCGGTGCACCCCTCTCTCTGCAAACACAGCAAGCCTGCGGAAACAGCTTTGCTTCACAGAAACAAATCACTTCCATGCTGGCAGTTGGCTGTTCTGGCCCGGGAGCCAGGTCCCATTATTCTGAGCCCTGAAAGCCACCTTCAGGTTACTAATTATTCCATCCTCAGATGCAGAAAATTCTTATTACCTGCATATTTATAACCAGGGGAAGGAAAATCAGTGGCAGTGGGGAAAGCAAATTATAAATATTTGTTAATTTAGCAAGCTCTTGCCAAACCTTCATTTTCTCCAAATATTCTGACTACCAGCATCCATTTTACAAGACCCTTACTACTGGTGAGCAGTACACTTTGACACCATTAAACTCATCACCACCTACATAAATTCCGAACAGAAAGGCTACAGCATCATGCTCCGCACTCGTTCCCCCAGGAGACCTCTCAGCTCAGCTCTTTGTGGCTTTGTGGAACACTCTGACTGTCATTTAGCCAGGTTTCCCCTCAGAGAAGCTTCCTTCGTTTAGACCAAAGCAAACACTCTTCTTTAAGATGAGGCTACACGACAGCAACCAGCAGCAGAACTGGGCTCCTGATTTACAGTTGCTAGCTAAGGTAAGAGTTAAATTTCCTTGATTAGCTCCACAGTTAGTGTAAATGCTCTCCAAAGACAATGGGGTTCTTAATTCACGCCAGCTGTACATCTCATCTTCAGCTACTGGAATTATCCAAGTTGAATAAATGGATGATTAACTACCATCTTGGGTTTATTTCCCTTTTATTGCTAGTTCCCACAAAGTTTGACTTCCATTTCTGTAGCGCCTGCACAGTTCACACATGTAAAAAGGTGGCCTGCACTACGGTAGCATCTGAGAGCTCCAAGATAGGGAGAGGGCTCTGGTGCAGTAGGCTCAATATGAACTATGTGCTCCCTATTACAGGGATATGGTTATGAGCACATCATTTCTCACCGTACGTGAATACAGCTGAAATTCTTATCTTTATAGAGTAAGGAGGTCAGCATTTACTACTGCATGCACAGGCGGCACGCAGCACTACAGGCGTAGTTCACCTGTTCATAATTTTTATAGTCTGCGATACATTTCAGATTGAAACATTGCCATCTATACAGGGGTCATGTGGACAATGTTTCTTATGCTGTTCCGAATAGATTTTTGTTGTGTTTTCTTTCCTCATTTTGCAATGAACAAAAGGTACAGAGCACCCTGAGGAAACATGAAACTGGAGGCAATCAGTTCTCAGATTCAAGGGGTAACAACTCTTTTGTGTTCTCAGAAAAAAATTAGAGGATATAAATCAAGAACAGAGCTAGGAATTAGAAAAGGCCACCTCAGCTAGAAAAAGAGATCCTATAAACGGCGTAGGAGCAGTTACCAAGGTAAAGCAGTTGTAGATTATAATGTCCTATCCATCTACATTCATCACTGTACGGAGGTGTTCCGGAATAGAAAGTAACTACCCGTGCTCAAGCTACAGAGTTCACAGCACGTAATATGTGACACATCCACATAATGGACCTTATGGGAATAGGGGCTGAAATCCCATTTCCTGGCTGGGGCATGGTTGTTGGTCCTGATGTCTCTTTCCTTCATCCTGCCGATCACTGATAAGTATTTGCTTATTACAACTATCTTGTCAGTCACAAAGGCCATCACTGCAAGTTAATAATGTACCATTCTGCTGGATCGATATCTTTACAGATTCTCCTCTCCCTGATACAGAAAAGTTATTAGAAAGGTTAGACTGCTTGAGCTCAATTCATTCATTTTGTAATGCAGGTGGCTTCCGCGGGCTCACTCCAGGGACAATCCAGTCTGTCGTGAATAGACACAATGAGAAACAGCTTGAGAATATGCTCATGGCACAAATGAAAGAGGAGAGTGGCTTTTTTTCCTGTGGGTATAAGATTAACAATTAAATCAAAGCAACAATTACAAAGGTAAATGTTAACTTCCAGCAAGCTTTATGCATAAACTCAATTTTCATTGCAAAGTACTTTTTATATGTGGGAGTCACGGCTACGTTCTTGCTTTTGTCTGCCCATGAACTAGCAGGGCCGTTGTGACCAACTAAGATGCTTCAGCTAAAGCACCTGATTTATTGGGAAATAGTACAGTGTTCTTTGTAGAAACTCTTGAATTTGGCATTTATTCCTACATCAAGTCAAAATAAGGACATGCTAATTATTATTCATATATTTATTTCTCCTAATACATCTTGGTTGGTGCTGGTGGATGGATTAAACCCCTGCTAGCGACCTTCCTCTAGCTGAACAGCCAGCTATCTTCTTTTACGTTGCATGACGCTATGGGGATCAGGAAGACAGCAACGTCGCTTTTCTTATAAGAAAGTATTATATAAGAAAAGTGAAATAACATTAACATACATTATATACTTCCTCAAATATTTACCAATAACATCGCAAATGCCCAGTAGCCATCTCCAGTGTCGTGCTGGGTTTAAAGACCCATCTCCTCGGCATTATCCCCTGCTCCGTGTGGAGCGTTTATCTGCTGTTGACATGACTGGATTTCATTAAAGAAGGCCAAGAGGTATTAAAGATCTCCAGAAGGTTTGCTGCTTCCTGCCTAGGACTGCTGCGCTCTTTTCGTCTACGAAGTCATTACTGCACATCATTTTCTAGCAACCACAACACACCACTGTATTGGGTTGATACACGGCGCTCTGAAATTTCAGAGCTTCCCTGGGTTTTTGAAATTAGGAGCAATTCCCCTGAAATACAAGAAACTTTGCTGGCAAGTACAAAGGTTGAAGAGTCGCCATGATACAGGATTTAGCCAGGACATCTCAAAAACAACTGAATCCATCTCCAGTTAAATTCCTCAGTTACTAGATTCCTGTATTAAATTTTGCATAACTAAACAACTTGTCTTTAAAACTGAAGAAATCCTAATTAGATGTTCCAGGTAAGATCAGAAGTAAAAGGTCACTGAGACACAAAAAATGAAGCTTACTTTTTTTCTTCTCTGTAATGTATTAAAATATCATTAAAGAATGTATTTATAATTTGATGGTTTTAATCTTAGAACAGCATTAAGACTTTCAAACTTCATCTTTGCTACTTTTCCTAGAGGACTTGTTAAAAGACTAGAGATCTTTTTACAAGTGATTTTGTTCATCCTCTTAATAAATAGAAAATAAATTGCTGAATCTTTCAGAGAGAACAAATGCTTATTTATCCAAATCAGCTATTTAGAAAAGCATGAAATATCTTTTCCTCTCTCATCTATTTAGGATTAAGATCCATTTGTGATCACAATACTATAACATCTGTCCTCTAGGGAAAGAAAAGACATGATTTCTCTGGACAAAATGGTAATACTTTTTTGAAAATCAAGTTATTTTATGTATCAAGAAGAAAACCAGGCATAAACTCCTTTTTTTTTTTTTTGGGGGGGGAGGGCAAAGCACATCGAGCTTAGTAACATGTTACCTTCTAATTTCTTCTGGTTTACATACTAATAGTGAAAATATTCCTTAATTTCTTGATAGTAATACCTATTGAAATCATGCTCTGATGACAAAAATAGAAATCGGACTTCTATGGGTGGGGAGGGGGAATTGGGAAAATGTTTTAATGTTTTAAATCAAGCTTAAATTAAATCCTGGAAGATAAAAAGCATCCACATTCCAGAAATCTGCAGCAGTGGCGACAGATTATCTCTTATTCTATAAAATCGCATTATATTAAAAAACAATAAACATAAAATGAACTCTTTAAGAATTAATTTTAAATAAATTAACTATGCGGGTTTTTTAGTGTATAGTTATCAACAGTAGCCCAGCATTCATGACACCACGGGAAAGATGCTTCTGAAGGAAAGGGTTTGAAACATCCTCAAATTTAAATATCAGAAGACCCTAGTAATAAAGGAGAAAATGGCAACTGCTGCTGTAGAGTTGAAAATATTAGAAGTCTTATGTTTAATGATCTATAAATTTAAAATAAAACCAGGACTGATGACCTATCAGCCACCAGTCTACATACTCCACTACTACTACATTAGAAATATTTCTATTGAGCTCATTTTGTCAGCAAGAATAGAACAGAAATAATAGTCTATCTGAAGAATTCTCCAACTAAATTACAGCCTTCCAGTGCTCCATATTCAATAGGCCACAATAAGTTAACAACGTGGGATCAATATTCTGTTAAACTATCTCATTTAAGAGATTACAATGCAAGATCCACTCTAAGCGGTCTGTTACCTTGTTCTGCTTCTGGAAACTAGTCTCTACTAGATAGGCACCGAACCACCATAAAACAGACTGCCTGCGGAGAGAGATTTTAATAACTAATGCAAAGGACTGTAGAGAAATAATCTATAACAAACAGACCAATGCAATCCTCATTAAGTTAATAGAAATCTCAGTTCCTGCAACCGCACTGATCTATATGGCAGGTCTACGTCGAATGGTTTAGCTTTTCTCCTGCTGTCTCCTCTTGTTGCATCTGATAATTCACCAGCCCTCTTCAATTCTCAACCCTTTTCAGTTATGCTGAAGTTTTGTTTAGCAGGAATATGAAAGCAGTTTTAAATAGAGTAACATGAAATGTTTATTAAAACAAACAAACAAAAAAATCCCAAAAAATCATAGGTCCATCCCGTGAGAAAGTATTACGGGAAATCTTGGCATAAGCCATGCTTGGCATATTGTTAATTTAACATGATCAGCACTCAACAACGCACATTAACCATTCATTCCTAAGAAAAAGACAGAGGGACTTCATTCATGCCAATAGGAGGGAACTCAAACCCAAAACTCACTGCTGATCTCTGTTGTGGTTTAACCTGGCAGGCAGCTAAACACCACACAGCCGTTCGCTCACTGCCCCCGTGGATGCCAGTGGGATGGGGGAGAGAATTGGGGGGGAAAACAATAAAACTTCGTGGGTTGAGATAAAGACAGTTTAATAGGACAGAAAAGGAAGGGAAAATAATAATAATAATGATAAAAGAATATACAAAACAAGTGATGCACAATGCAATTTCTCACCATGCACCAACCGATGCCCAGCCAGTGCCCAAGCAGCGGCCCCCCCC
>NW_008795710.1:947100-965713 GCF_000699145.1 Aptenodytes forsteri | reverse complement strand
CTGTGCCCCCTCCCAGCTTCTTGTGCACCTCCAGCCTGCTCAGTCGGTAGAGCACGGGGAGCTGAAAAGTCCTTGACTAGTGTAAGCACTGCTCAGCAACAACTAAAACATCGGTGTGTTATCAACATTGTTCTCACCCTAAATCCAAACCACAGCACTGTACCAGCTACTAGGAAGGAAATTAACTCTATCCCTGCCGAAACCAGGACAATTTCTCACAAACCTTGGTGAGAGCTGACATCAAGGTCCATTCTGTATTTCTTGCTTTGAGCCCTCCTGACATTGCTCATGCCCATCTTACAGAATGCCGTCCCCCATTCTTTGTAGACCAACAGCATAATAAAAACCTAATGCAAAAGGGTGTACCCCTGCATCCCTGGTAGCACAGATCACAACATATCCTCCAATGCTATCTATACTATGAAGACCATAATGTGCCACCGCAAGAAAGGTGACGCTTTCGCTCTGCCCTTTGCAACAGTAGAGAATTAGGTAAGTGGAAAATTGGTAATACTTGGAGCTTCTGCAGGAATATGCTTAGGGGTTTACAGCACAGGAGGCAAACAAAGAAAACACTTTTCATATGGTGCAGAAGGCCAGGAAGTTTACAGAGGTCTTCACTCCTAGGAGAGTTCATTCACACCTCATCCTGCTCAGCCAGTGCTCCCGCATCTAAGGGAAGCCCTCCAATGCCGTGGGAGAGCAGAGCTCTGCTGCTCCCGCTCCCCCACACCTTCACCTGAGCTATGTAAACTTTCTGCATTTCAGACGCAGTTACTGTGGTCACTAGACAGCAGGTTGTACACAGGACCTTATACCTGCACACACGCACAGACCAGTACTTAACCTGGACATGGACAGTTTATCTCTTTTTGGGTACATGCTTATTGTTTTAAAGACTGCAAATAACCTCACAGTTAATTCGGAAATTGCTGAATAGGAAAGTGTCTGCTTACCCATGAAAAATGGGAGTAATTTGCCAGCACCATCATTCATTCCCATGGCGGAAAGAGCATATTCTTTGGGAGGCAATAAAAATCCCACCAAAACCACTATCTCAGCATCTTTGCTCCAAGATTGTCACTTTATGAGCAATAAAGTGTCACCCATACTTTAGTAAGTGGTTTTAGGTCCACTCACACCAGACTGCAAGCTTTTGGGGCCAAGGGTGATCATTTTGCTGTCTGTACAATGTCAAGAACAGAGAAACTCCTCCTGTGTCAGCCTGCTTGGTCAACTCAGATTGATTACCCAGAAGGAAAGAGTAGCGAATAACTGCTGCCAAATGTTAAACCCCATTTCATAATTTGCTTGTTTTCATAAAATACTTTTAATTCACTTTCAAGGATGTTCATGTGAGCATGAACAAAGGTAGAGATGGAAGCTCAATGCACGTAAAGTCTTTCCACCCTAATAGGTTCATGCAAAAATGTCCATACATTAAGGGAAAAGGAAAAAAAAAAAAAAAAAAAAAAAGAAAAAAGCTTCCCCCTCTGTGCATGAAGTTTGAAATAAAAATCCAGCAAGTCTGACCTTCCCTGGTTTATGAGTTTCAGCTTTCCTCCCTTGTTCAAAATGGAAGCTGTACCGTGAGACTTGTGATCTGTGAATGTGAGTTAACACAATGCTCCAGCTGGGGGGGAGGAAACAAACCAGTTTAACATTTTTATATTTTTAAATCTCTTGCCTGCTGATGTTCTCTTCCCTCTCTGCTCATTTCATATTAAAGCTTTAACTGTTGTTCAGCTCTTACTTTTATTTGTTAATATTACAGTAATCCAATTACAAAACAGGAAAAAATAGCATGCAATTTAGGCGGCTAATCACACAGCCTGAATGTCAACTTGTAACACTGGAATATCTGTACAAAGGCAGTTTGTGGCTGATCCAGAGACAGCTGATGTTAATGGCAACAGTGCCAGTGTAAGTCAAGCCCATGGTGAGCAACCAGAATCCTTGTAACGCATATCACGTGAATGTGGACATCAAACATGTTAATGGGCAATTTTAGTCGCTTGCCCAACAACAAAGAGTTAAGTTCAGCTACATAATTGTTTACTTCACGTAATTTTTCTTGATCATCTTCCCTCATCTAAACTATCAAGTCACACTATGATTGGCTAAGGAGCCAATTCTTTTGCTGGTGTAAATGCATGCCCCTCTGCAATTTTCAAAGCAGTGGTTCAATTTATGCCAGCAGGGAGTTGGATTTTGTCTCAATTTTAAGTGGGTCAGGCTGATGTGCTTCCCTATGTCCGATCAGAATTGAGCACCTGCTGTATATGTATGAGGCAAAAAGACACTACCTTAAACAGGCAGGACATCCACCATGGAACAGACAGCACAGCTGGAACACACCAAAGCACGAAACCCACTAGCTGCATGAACTACTTTGCCTTGCATAAACATTTTTAGGCATAATATCCTACAAATGTTGATGTTTAAATTAGATTATTTTATTTCTATTTCCCGTGATCTTGATTGGGCAGCAAATGTTTAGGAAGACACCAGGAACAGCGTACAAATAAAAGACTGTACCCAAGAAACTGTTTGCTATCGTAGAGGGCTAAGGAGGACATTCTTGAGATTGAGACACTAGGTCAAAACTTTTATCTGGGTCTGATAACCACCCCGGCACAGATTTTAATGCAATCTTGTACCAGTATTCAAGAAGGTACAAGTCAATCAAGGCAAATCATTAAAGGCAGAGCTACACTGATTTGTACAGTCCTGAGTTCACTCTATAGGCACCAAGTCCAGATCTGGAAGACTGAGAAGGAACATCGCAGCTGGGAAAGCTTCCAGCTGTTTCCAGAATCTGAATTTATTTGTCCAGGTCCACACATGGAGCTGATGGGTTGACCTAAATCAGGGCTTGTTTGGACTCCAGTATTGTGAAATTAGCTGAGAAACCTGCACACTGCCCTACTATATGGCTTAAGCACATCCTTATTCTCTTTATGCATCAGCTCTCCTAGCCCTGAGATGAGGACGATCATGTTCTAGCTTTTCATCCATTGTCCCCTTTGTCTATTTAGATGGCATTTTCTTTGGGACAGGACAATAACCTGGGTTTGTAGAGCACACAGTACAGTGACATGGGTGGTATGATAACACAAATATAATGTAGCTAAATAGAAAACAAAATGTACCAGAAAGTCCCGTAGGCTGATCATATCTTTTTCATAAGCCTTTACTTGTCCTGTTTGTTAAAAATGAAGAGCCAGAGGATATTATTAAAACTGCAGAAAGAAAGTACAAGTATAGGTGAAAATCCAATAAATCTTCTAATTGCCCCGCTATTTAGTTTTTAGTAAATACATGCAATGATCCTTCTTTCATCATCTGTTGACTGATAGTAGCTAAAGCAGATGTGATTTGGTTTGTAAGTATTTCTGGCAGAACTGACAGAGCTACAAAAATAATGAGCATTGCAGTGAAGCAAAGCAGGTCATTCTTTCCTTTAAGAATGATCAAGAATTTTGAGCCATTTAAATGCTGACATGAAAAGCTGATGCACTGAAGACCTGCACAGAAGCAAACTGCTTCAGAGATTTTCTGTAGAAGTTTTATATTACTGGAGCTAATCACCAAAGAACCAAAAGCACTGTGGAGGTTATTGGATTTAGAAACATCTACGAGCAAAACTGGCAGGCTATCCGGTGAGATGCGCTTCAAGCTTTGAAGTGGTTCAGTCCATTTGGAATTTCATTACCAGGTGTAGAAATATTAAAGATACCATTTTAAAAGCTGTTTTGAAAGATCTATACTTGCTGCATACTCCCAATTAACGTTTCTATTAACAAAAATTTCTAATATTGCATGCTCAAGAAAACTATAAAAGTCTTTTAGAACCTGCAGAGGGAAGTAGCATAGACTTGAAGCAGAGAGTCTCTTTTTAGCCCAAAGACACTCTTCAGAAAAAAAAATCACAGTAAGCAAGAGCATGAAGAGGGACTTACATTTAGAGAATGAATATGCAGGTCCCCTCCTTCTTTAAAGGAACGAAGTTATTCTCACTTTTTCTCCCTCAGGACTTTTTTTATTATTATTATTTTAAATTAACTACTTGCACATGATTCTCCAACTCCTCCGGTTCCTGGGCACTAACAGTGAACAGTAACATGGTGCGGGTAACACCATACTTTGTTCTTCTGTTTGCCTCAGATTTACTTCATTTTCTTTTTCTTATAGCTGCAGGTATCTTTGAAAGACCTTTCAGGCAAGAAGCTGCCTATAGCCAGGATAGGTTGGGTAGTGCCAAGCAAGAGACTCTACCTTCTCCAACAAAAGAAGAGGCAAACGCAACTCCAAGATGTTGGTTAAAGATATTAATTGCTCACTCAAGCATCTTCTCATTAGGTGCAAACTGCAACACGCTTTTCAAATGCAAGGTTCTCTGTCCACCGGTATCCACTTCCACACACATGCTAATAAACACCAGGTTGCTGGGTTGTGAATTTTTTTTAAGGAGTTAGCGGGAAGAGGTAAGAAATGAGTTTCAATTCCAAATTTCAGTAGCAGTTATATCTCATTCAACAAAGCAACTAGGCATCCCAGATTCAAGCTGCGGACTTGCACATACACATCAGGAATGTGTTTGAATTCCCATTGGTTTCAGGGGCATATCGCAACATGTGGAGCTGAATAGATAGATGCCTGAATTTCACCTGGATTCTGTATTTACATGACCCCTGTGCAAAGTCAGTCCCTTTATTCACACACACAGTACACTGCTATAGAGAAACAGATCACCTTTCAGTTGGCAAAGATGCATCTCGCAGGGAAAAGAATTTCTACCAGCTCCATAGACCACTAACAACATAAATAATTTCATGTATCTGCTCAATCTAATACGGGGATTGTTTCACGCCACCGCTTAAGCCACCCATGCCACCACTTTACAACTTCCCCTCTCATTCATGCAAAAAGAAGCCCTTAACAGCCTTTAATTGAATCAGGGGTCTGTGCTCTTCGCTGTGGTTTTTTTGTGTTTCTAAGCAAATCCTTGTTGTCAATTGGTATGTCTGTTCTTCAGCTAAACTTTACTTTCTCATGCCAGGTTCAGCCTCTTTTTGATCTGTCAGCACGATTTCCGTAGTCCACTACGGCATCTCGCTTCCACCGCTTTCCACTCATTTGCATTTTAGCTGCCTTCACCGTTTGTAACGTCGCCTTCCCGACACACCGAGCTCCTCTCGGTGCTACTGTACACAATTTCTACAAAGAACATAACACAGGGCCAGTATTTATGTTAGCCTAAAAAGCAATTCCTTCTGTACCCGTACCCTTCACACCCAGACAGCAAGTAATCTACAGCTTTCTAAAGCCCTGAGACAGATATCAAAATCTTAGTTGAAAAAAAAAAAACCTTCCAGCAGGGATGGAAAGAGAAGAACAAGAGGTATATTTTAAAAATGCCCAAAATGCAGCAGTAATCTTAATGGTCACACAGGGATGATTTAACTTCAATTTTCTCACCAATCTCAGTGAATGCATTTTGAATATAGGACAGATGCTCAAAAGGCAGCTCCACTGTGGACATATTAATCTATTTTGTAAAGAAAAAGCATCTAGAAAATAGTCCTGCAGGAAAAGATTAGAGAGCAAATCCCAGGCTCTTTAGGGAAGCAAGGCAGCCTGTCTGGTGACACATTGTCTGCTGCAGCTTTATCTAGAGAACAATCTTGCAGAAAATGCTGCACTATGCATTGCTCACCACTATACGTTGTGGTAATTTAAGACACTTTTCCGAGTAGGGGCCATCATTTTCGTCCTAGAGAACTATTTATAAATAAAGCTGGTGCTTGTCAAACCTCTGACTCCTGTTACAAAACTCGCAACTATGGTTTTCTTCCATTAAGCATCCAGAGACTTACAGCTGAATAAAACTTCACCGTATATTTGAAATGCAGTTCTATAAATGTCAACATAATGGAATATAGGACAGGAGTCAATTCGCTGGGGCTGGGACTGTGACTGCTGCAGCCTCCCATCATTGCTCTCATGAGCCCTGGCCAGCTGAGAGACTCTCAGGTTCAGGTGGGTTTCTGGCCGTGCAATCCCCCTTCCCTCCTGCCAAGCACAACGCCAGTGAATTTGCTCTGTATGAGAAATAACCTACATATTTATTTATACTGTTATTTATTATTAAATATTTCAAAAAGGTCCTAAATTGTTACCCATGACTTCATTTTCTTTTCTCCATTAAAATTTAATCCTACGATCAGAAAATGACTTCTCTTTTCCTTTAATAACTCTCGTATGACAGACAGCCAATCTTAACGACAGCAGATCCCTGCAGTACATACTGCAGAGACAAATCATGCATTATGGAATCAATATGACATGCTGTATCCAAGCATTTTTTTCCTGAAGACAAGAAAGCCCTCCATCAATTTTATTCTGCAAAAGAAGAAATCTATGGTGGGACTGTCTGAATAATCACAACCTTAATTACAGCGAGCAAATATAACGAGAGTAACCATGATACATGAAGAAAAATCCTCTAAAATGCCAATGCATCTTCACGTTTTAATTTTAGCAAGTCATTTACAGGGAAAGTCATGAGGTTACAAAGAACTTAGGTGTACTGCAAAGCCAGGCCAGGCTCTGCAAGTGCATTTATGCAACTTCCAGTGTTTTGTCAAAATGACATAGTGACAAATGAAGGTGTTTGCTCATCAGCTAGAGTACTATGAGATGCTACTTCTTTGCTTTACAAGAGTTCATGCAAACACATACACCGAGATGGGCGAGAAGACAGTGAAGGACACAGAGATGATACATACAAACAACCAAAGACAATTCAGAGTCAAAGCAACTCTGGCATAATGGTAATCTGCCCTTCCCTCCCTCAGTATCACGAGTTGAGACTTGAACATATCAATCAAGCAAAATGGACGAGCGTTAAGAGAGCGGGGAGGGGGGGGCTACATGTGCATGCATCTGGGAAGGATGGACTCAAATCCTCCACCCAGTCTCATTCAGATGATCGCCATCACCAGCCTGCGTGTCCTAGCCCGAGTGAAAGAAGGTGCAGGCAGACATTTCCTCTTCTAGAGGAAAGTAATCACTGCATTAGCTTGCCTTCTACTTCATTTTGAATGAGGACAGAGAAATGATTGGCATCTGTCAGATAACAGGCCAAGATGATTCATACTGAACATCATATTCATTTTCCAATAACGAGAAATACCAGATTCATTTTGTGTGAAGTAAATCTTCCTGCTAGAAGAAAAATGATCCCTTAAGAATATGTACCATGAACCTTTCATATTGCTTCGACTCACTGAAGAGCTGCAGAGAGACATAAGGTGTTGTTACTGTGTGCCACCGCTCTGTCTCCAGGACTTGAAGCCAAATCTACGGCTTGCTGCGAGGTGTTGCTATCGCGCACACTTTGTATACGTGCCACCAAACTAAGGATTTGAGTCCACTTTGCAGACATCATCTACCACACATGGCACAGGGGACAGACTCTTCTTTCATGTTCAACGAAGTTTAGGACAGAATTTAATTCATTCTTACAACATCCTAAGCTACTCTGTTTCCATTGCCTCGAGAGACACTCAGTACTCTGGCATGTCCCCTCGAAACCAAAGGGCTCTTCAGAGAGTCTCAGGGGCTGTGTCTACCTCGGCGAGCAGTGCAGCACAACAGGAGTAGATCTACAGAGCAGAACAGTTGGTGGTACAGTCCATCCAAGCACCCATTCAGTACCTGTTTCAGGGATTTTACTTTACAGTGTAATTCCATAGCCCAAATGCCTGTTGGCAGTTAAAGTTCTTCTGGTTTTATTTCATTCAAAAGGAATCCCAAGCTTTTGCACCTGGAAACAGCCGTGCAATGTGAGCCAAAGCACGGTAAATGGGGACTGTCCAAAGATCTTCAAGAGTGCACTCCTGGTCCCTTTTGGACTAGATCAAAACCTGAACAATAAGAAAATACCCCTTGGACACAGCTGGCTATAGTACTGCTTGGGTTTCAGGTGGCGATTCCCAGCGTTGAGTTAGACAGCCAGGCTCCTCATCCACCGCAAAGGTTTGAATTAGGAGCTGCAGAATAAAATCCAGTAAATCAACATGCAACCACTGAGAGGAAGCAGAGTGCAAAATCACAGCAATGCTAATTTAGATCAAGTTAGGAATGTCGCAGAGCTGTCTCCTCAACACTGACCAATTCGACCCTGTCTAGATGGAAGCACTTTCAACACATGCAAAGCTGATCTTCAATAAGAAACGCAGGAGCATTTCTGCAGGGCACCTGTGAAATTTAGCTGCTCGTATGCACAGAGGGCTGGTGTACCTAACTTACCAGATAAATCCCACTGCTGATACAGAAGTCTCTCTTCCACCCACCGCTCCAGACCTGGCCTCCGATTTCCTCTGGAGGAAATCTACTGAGTTCAAACCCAGGCTGAGGATACTGTTCACTTCTCAACAAAGCTAATTTGGGTTTTTAAAGTATGTTATCATGAAGTAGCTTATGCATAGGGGTTCCCAAAGGTGAAAAACAACCAAGACTCTACTCCCCGCTTCCCCTCTAGCTCTTTGCTGTGAGTGCAACTGCAGCGTCTGCTAATAACACATTGAGTCAGTCTCAAGGGTGAAGTTACCTGAGAAGCAGAGAAATGTTAGGCTCAGAGAAATACCTTCACAGCTGCCTGAAACTCTGATAAAATAGATTGGATAAAATGTTTCTGCAATCCAGCGCTGTGCAAAGCGCAGGACACAGCTTCACTTTGTGCTGAGGTTTCCGTGGAGGATGAGGATGTGCCCTCAGCAGTGTCAGGGGAACAGGACGGGAGCGACACCGCTCAGAGCAGCCGAGCAGCAGCATCCCTGGTTTTCCCCATCTCTCTTAAGCTTGGTTGGGTTTTTTTTAAGCTGGAGCATATATTTTTATCCAGGAGGTCTGAACAGACACATACGCACAAAAAAAAAATCCCAACTTTCTTGAAACAACTTCTGAGCTAATGGATTTTAGTTCTTCCTAATCCAGGAGAATTCAAGGATCTCTAATGGCCTGTGGAGGCTTGGCTGACAAAAAGTGCTGCCACTACTTACTTTAAAAGAAGTTCAGGTTTGTTAGTATGGTGAACACAATTAAAATGCACAGCAGTCCTTCCCTAATATAGCATGTAAGAGACTTCAGTAGGATTGTTTGACTGAACTCCGCATTTTCCCTAAAACCCTCTCTCTATTCACATCATTAAAATGTTTTGAGAAACTCTGAATAAACAACACAAAGGGCTTTTTTATTGCATGTAACTGAAATACAGGACAAAAAAACCCAATACCTAAATTTCAACAGGTAAAGCATCTCCAGATTTCTGTAACAGATGATACAGATAATAGAGGCATTCATAAGCCTTTTTTTGTCAAAGGCTGAAGAAATGGTGGCAGCACCTTGTTTATGGGGTTGATGAATCAGATGGAGCACTTCCCTGGTTTTGTCTCTCTGCTAATTGCCCTTTAATGGAGACTACTTGCTTTATTGGTGTAAAAAATGCCTTGAAGTATGTTTTCTAGGCAAAAAGCCCAGTGCTCTAATTAATACCTTGAAATGATCACTGATTAATGACACTGGTTTGGGGTTGTCGCACAAAGGTTTTTTTGCTCAACTTTTCCTAAAATCAGGAAGATTAATGATGTTATCATTGGTATAGGAAGCTCCACCCCTGAAAACACTTTGTGATGGAGAACACAGGCAACACTTAACAACTGCTGTGGAGATTGTGAAGGAGGAGAGGGGGTACCACGCAGGATGCCTTCAGGAGGAACAACCTCATTATTAATGCTGTCAATCTTTCCCACAGAGTTGGAGAAGATCACATTTTTTTCCTCCGTCTTCTACTAGCTATATTTTGCAAGAAATTGTCTTCCCCCCCCCAACAGGGGAGGCTGGAGAACAGATACCTTTTAAAAGTCTCAAAACCCTGATTTACGTTAGTCAATACACTTGCTTCTTGAAGTGTGGAAGGAAGCTAATAAAACTAAAATCTGCGTTAAGCACCAATTTGTTTCTATGGTTTAATGCTGTAGGAAATCACAAACTGTTAAACCCTTCAGGTATGCCAGAATCCACTCTGCAGAGCACAATTCATTATCCGGTTACAAAAATTATGCAAAACCCAGGGTATAAGGGTTGTAAAGAAGTTATGGGCAGATCAGCTGATAATTACTTGTCTGCTGAGCTGCTGTCATCACGCCTGTGTTGAACGTAGGAGGCTTTAGTCCCCTAAGCTCTGGTGAAGGCAGTTTAAGCCACCGGTTTGCACCAGCGAGGCAGCTCTCACCACGCGTGCTGCAGCGAGGCATGGGTCACTCTGTATGAAATACTCCCTTTCTTGCACCTCCTCCTGCCATATCTGTATCTCTGTTCCTGTATCAGTGTGTTCGGCACAGACCGATACAAGAGCAGTGTAAAATCATGCTGAAAACCTCCCCCTCTGCCAAACGCACCAGGACCAAGTGGGTCACGGGATGAGGATCTCGCGCACTCTCCCAAGTCCTGCCCACACGGAAGGACACGGGGACAGGCTGCGCCCTCTCTCTGCCATGAGCAAACACGCTAACACAGTACGGGCACGCTGGCTGCCCGCGGCATGTCCTGTTTTGCAAACGTTGAGCTGTCTCAAAGCCGTAGATAGTCCTGAGAAGCCTGAAAGCAGACTTTCCAAGCGCGTGCAGCTGGGCTCCAACAGGAGAGCCTGTACCGAATACAGCTGTGCTCTCCCCACGCCACCAGTTTCAATCCCAGCTCGGAGAACTTCGGCATTTCACGTGATGGGGAGATTTGAAGTGCTCCAGTGTCCTGGAGCTACCATAAAAGCTTATTCAAATATTAATAAACAAAATTAAAACATGCAAGAGCAACTATTGTGCCTTTGGGTGCTGGGACGAGAGGCATCCGCAGATTTTACAGATTCCCCTTGTGCCCAGGATGTCTGGATGCTGCAGTCCCTATACAGGCAAAGCTTCCACTCTACAAAAAGCATTTTGCTTAGTAAGGACAAAGAAACAGCGTGCAGTTGCCTGGCATCGGCGCCTGTTCTAGCCAAACAGCTCCCTTCCAATTTTCTATCCCTTTGATAACATGTGAGGCTTTATTCAGGGGTTGAATACGTTCAGCAGTGTTATTTGCCAATGTTGTTATTCAGTCCTATACATGGTTGCATTGTTGTATGAAAATACTGTTCATTTTCAACGCAAAGAGCACACGAGGAGAAAGCAGATCCTGTGCTATGGAAAAGACTGTTGCTATGTAGTAGGAAGATGCAGGCTGGAGAGAACATCTAACTCAATTTAATTCAGATGCTGAAGATTGCCCTTAGGCCTGTGCCCCCTCTCTAGCCCTGTTAACTCTTTGAAATGAGAGGGGTGTACAAAAAAAGCAGGACCTTCCCCCTTGAGCCGCTTAGCCCTAGCAGTATTCTCATCACAGCCACAACCATACGGTGCACAGGGAAGGATCTCCCCATTAAATCTCTTGATACCAGTCATCAGTTGTAGAAAAACATTCTCCAACAGCACCTGCAGTTTGTCCTGATAGTCGGAGCAGCTTTGCCTGCCCAAACCACACACGCTAGCTGTTTCTAGCAGGACAACAGTATCAGATAAGACACTTCCTCTAATGACATTTAGATAAACAAAAGTGGAAAGAATGTAAAATATAATCAGTCCTTGTTCTTTATCTGCCTTGAAAAATTAAGAAGGGCCAGGGCGAGTATAACTGAAATAAAATCACTCCCGAAGGACTTCTCTACAATTAGAAGCTATACCTGCAAACGAGGCCAGTATAGAGACATTTATGCCACAGAGGACTGTTTGCTGTTATGACTCATGTCACTCGTGCAAGTGAGATAAGCAACACCACCAAATGACTTCTGTGCCAGAGTAAATAGGAGCATTACAGGGACTTTGATGGTCCACTGTGCCAGAAAGCAATTGGAAACATAGCAGACATGACAGTATCGGCAATACTTAAGACACAGGCTAAATTTTCCTGTACGTAAAATGCTACATGGTCTGTGGCCCTCTCCACAATATATTATTGCACCTTGAGAAATTTTCAAGAATTACAAGTTTCAATAACTATCTATGAGTTCTTATCTAATTTTTCATTCTGTTACAAACCCTGCTAGTGCTAATATCTTGCATCTTAATCAGAAGAGATCTGCCTACTTTATTTGCACAGTGGTCTAATATTGCAACTTACGAGTAGCATATTCAGATACTTGAATTATCATGCTCATGGTAGGTGTATCACAGTTCTTCGAGGGAAAAATAACTGTGAATTCTTCCCTTTCATTCTGTAAAAAGAAAGCAACAGATGGCAGTGCGAGGAGGGCAATAACAAATCAGTCCTTTGGCCTTCCTGCAGTTCTTATATCCTCCTTGGAGACAGTCTCACAAGATACACATAATGGATGAATAGCAGGGTGCTATCATCATCCTTCTGTTTTCCCCTTTTCATAGCTACTTGTTACTCTGCAAAGAGCTTCTGCACCTGGAACCACAGATATCCCAGCATCTTTTTATCCCCAACAGATCTTGGAGCATATATGCTTGTACTGTGGCTTTGCAGAAATGTATTTCCCTAGAGAAAGAAGAGCTGCAAACCAATACGTGTAGGTAAGGACTTCATTAGCTCAGAAGCTCTTCAGAATGCAGAACTTTTTCTACCCCCCTGAGACCAGAGAACCTGCTTTTGGGACAGGCAGGGTGCTCATCCTGGTTTGGATGCTGTGACTGGCAGGTTCAATTACCCAGGAAACAAGCCAGCTAGGTGCCTGCTTCCAGCTAGATGCACAATAAAGATCTTCACAGCTATTTTTCCTATTTTCACTCAAGTATAGCATCACATCTGTACTGTGGGGTTCGACTTTGCAGCTATTCTCAGGGTTTTAAATTGCTCCTCATAAGATCATTAGTTCACCATTGGGATATTTCATCAAAAAACATGAATGCTTGAAGATAAATGCTGTGAATAAATGACATCACAACTTTCTTAGGCACCAAAATGACGATACTAACATGAAAAGCTGTAAAACTTTTTTTACATTTACTATTTTTGTCCATTTAAGTCTTTTCTCCTTAGAAATAATCCAGAAAAAGAGGCTGTCGTGGTTTAACCTCAGCTGGCAACTGAGCACCACACAGCCGCTCACTCACTCCCCCTGCCCCAGTGGGATGGGGGAGAGAATTGGAAGAGTAAAAGTGAGAAAACTCGTGGGTTGAGATAAAGACAGTTTAATAATTGAAATAAAGTAAAATAGTAATAATAATAATAATAGAAGAATATATAAAGCAAGTGATGCACAATGCAATTGCTCACCATCCACCGACTGATGCCCAGCCAGTTCCCAAGCAGTGGTCACCGCCCCCCAGCCAACTCCCCCCAGTTTCTGTACTGAGCATGACGTCCCATGGTATGGAATGTCCCTTTGGCCAGTTGGGGTCAGCTGTCCTGGCTGTGCCCCCTCCCAGCTTCTTGTGCACCTCCAGCCTGCTCAGTCGGTAGAGCACGGGGAGCTGAAAAGTCCTTGACTAGTGTAAGCACTGCTCAGCAACAACTAAAACATCGGTGTGTTATCAACATTGTTCTCACCCTAAATCCAAACCACAGCACTGTACCAGCTACTGGGAAGGAAATTAACTCTATCCCAGCTGAAACCAGGACAGAGACTTTGGACATGCTCTCTTTAGTTTAACTGCAATAACAATGAAAATATGCATAGCCCTTTTTCTCCCACTGCCATTACATACTTCAGCAAGAATAATAATATCAAATGTCTTGCTTGAGAAATTAATGTCAACATTTTAGCTTTGGAGTCTAACTTATTTGAGCTAAACTTTGAACAATTTGGCTTTGATCCTAAGAATCTGCTGAGCAACTACAAATCCCACAGAAATCAACAAATGTAGGCTGGGTACCACCTCGATAGCAGATGCTCTCAATAAAAAGAAATGTCATAATGTTGGCTAGTGCCTCAAAACAGTTCTGTCCTCCCAGAAGCATCACTTCCATGTTATGATATACTGCCAACAAGTACAACTTCGCTCAAGTCTCCTTTCGTCTCTGTAAAACAGCAGCTGCAAAGACAGCGCCTGCAGCACGTACAGGAGAGATGTATATTTAG
Organism: Aptenodytes forsteri; assembly: GCF_000699145.1. NCBI lineage: Eukaryota > Metazoa > Chordata > Aves > Sphenisciformes > Spheniscidae > Aptenodytes > Aptenodytes forsteri. The sequence goes on along the minus strand of NW_008795710.1, from coordinate 951,567 downwards.
TTTTCTGTTCTTTGCATTGGGTTCATTTTGCTTATAGGCTTGGTGGAAGCATTCATCAGAAGTGGAAGCATTCACAATGCTTTACAATTGGTCTCTTTATAGTTATACAGCTACCACTGACAAAACATTTGCACATTCAATTACTTCTTATGTAGTACGAAGAACATGATTCCAAGTTAAGGGAGTTTGCTCTGCGCAAGGTGGAGAATATCATTATTTGCACAAAACACTGCAATGATCTTATTATAGCTGGTGCTGGTGTGTTGCTATTGTTCGGTTAAGTTAAAGCTTTTGCTTTTTCATTTGTGCTATTGGTGGCTAAGTAGATTGATTATGTATGAGATGAAAGAGCATGTAGGAGTATGCTAATGCTGATGTTAAGAGGACACTTATCTTGCAGCATTAAGTGAATGGAGGAAAGCGATAGAATTGGCTGATGTGAGCTTAGGAAAGGTTCCGTGTTTTTTTTTTTTGTCAGAGTCATAAGCATTTGTAACTTGCCTCAAACATTCACAACGGACAACTCAAACTCAATTCCAGTGTCCAGGGTACAGCACCAGGGAGCACTGAGAACTCACAGCAGCTGTACCATAGCACATACAGTCTAAGGCCCCCTTTTTTGCTTTGCTTTTCTCCTTACAGATGGGATAGTATAAAAAAGCTACAGTAAAAATGAAAGTCCCATTGCTGAGACTATGAACATTCATAAATTCATTTGATTCCAGCTGAGACGCCAGTTCTCCATATGCTTCCCCACTTACCTCACCAGAGCTAATGGGACTAATCCTAACACAGAAAGCCAAATAAACCCATGGAGCATTAATGTGTTTTCTCTGCATGGACCTTTCCATGAGACCTGAGCAATATATTCGCAATGAATTCTTGAAGATTTTCACATATCATACAATTCCTCCAATTAAAATGAGGTCTTGGCTTCATGAAAAAAACACTTTCCATATTCTGAAATAACAACAGCATTTCTACTCATAATTTTTAATTAGAAGGTCTGTGTGGAAAAAGAAGAAATCAAATGTATTGTTTCCCGAGTTTTCCATTACCACCCGGAGGCTCTCCAGTTCCCACCCACACCAAGCAGCTATATACCACAGCAAACTGAAGGGCAGTCATTTGGACAAGGTCTGCTGGAATCCTCCCACCGCTTTGTTCTCCTCCAATAATTCAGTCATCATAAAACTAGGTACGAGGCCATTTATCACAGGAATGTAGTTGCTTACATCTTTTTTAAAGTTCAAAGCAATAAGAACTAACAGGGAATACAGAGCTTTGTTTTTCAGCAAGGTGTTAGAAATGCTATATGGTACTCTAGCAATTTATTTCTAATGGCAGAGGGAGGAGAACGTCACCCGAGTATGCAGCAAGCTCTCCGGAGTCATTCCGAGTGCTGTGCAAGCACATAGCTGAGACTGCTGCAGGACTGCAGCCTCCACCACCTTTCGGTTACACTTCAACGGCAGATTTGTGCTGTTATCCCAAGATAAGTATCATAAAAATCATTTGCTGATATTCAGAACTGTAAGCAGCATTTGTAATCACATAAAATAGATATTTGATAAAGCATAATACAATAGAGATGTGTTATCTCTTGACAATAACTAGAGAAATTTTAAGCGCAACCATAATAAATGAGCTTTTCTTTCAACCTAAGATACCCCAAAAAATTCATGTGATTTTTTTTTTTTTTAATCTACCACCTTTCCAAGGAAAGAAGTCTGTTTTAAGTTGCAAAGAAACAAAAGCCATTATCTCTAAGCAAAAAATATCTGCATCCATACAAAGCTTTCTTTAAAATACTTTAAAGCTGTGAAACTGCAGAGATCACACTGACCGATGTTACTTTATGGTTTCTGTTGTGCATTATGATCTGTACACTCCCTTGTCTTCTGATAAAACTTTAAACTTTCTGAAGCAAGAACTCCTTTTTTGCTCTATTTTTGAAGCTCCTTAGAATGTAAGGTCTGTGACTGGAACTCAAAATACAACACTAATATAAATAAAAACACTTTGAACTGTTAAACTGCTGAAGTAAACCTCTTGTTTTCAAGCATCTCCCAGACACCATAAATGAGCTGAATCAGCTGATTCTCAACAAGTTAATGTTCTGCTGGTGCTGGGGTTTAAAACAAAAAGAAGTTACATCCATTCCACTTATAATCAGCACCACTTGCAATGCTCAAGTTTTGGCTTTCTTAGTATTTTCTGACAAATGTAATATGTACGATAGAAGATGGAATCTCTTCCTTGGGTTTCAACCAGCGGAGAGCACAAGAGATGCAAAGCACACTCTCTCACATTGATGGAAATGCACGAGTTATATCAGAGGACATGAAAGTTCAAGGTTATAAGAAACCTGCAGAAAGCCATTTGATGAAGGACATAAACCAAGCAAACAATAGGAATAGGAAATAAGGAAAGAAATTTTAGGAAGCAAAATGCAATTTATTTGGAAAAGCATTCTCTAGTGATGGGATGAGTCACCAGAGAATATTTTACCTACAAATAAATAGAGAGGTAATACATTTGCAAATACTGGTCTCTGCAGACTTCCCACTGACAGTGGAGCTTACAGCAGGGAATCCAATCAGCTGGTGTAAACAAAGATACTGGAATTCATTCATTAAAATTTGGGAAGTTACTATGTAGTATTGGGCATGGGAAAGAAAACCCAAAAAGCTTAGAGAATCATTTCATTGGCTTCATTTGGCTTTGGATTCACGTACATGCACGTTCAACTGCAATAAGCACTTCTCATTTTATTATCTAGATTGTATACCTTGAGAAAGCTTTTCTCAGCCATTGCTAGAGGGAACACTAGGAAGTGTTTTTTCCTTTGATTGCAGAATACATCCCTCACACCTGTTTGAAAGCCAAGCCCAGGTCCTACAAGATGCTAAGACAACCATGGGACTTGAAGGCTGTGTTGCTTCCCTCTGGTGTCTGTCATGTTAAATTTCTCTACCTCATTCCAATTCCCCAGCTAGGAGACCATTAATGACACAAGATTTAAATTAAAAGAAAAGAAGAAGTTGGCCCCTTATTGCTGTTTCATGCTTCTGCAGCGACACCGATTCTCCTGTGTTTACGCAACGCTCTGCCCAAGCGCAGCTCATGAGGCTGACTTCTTGCTCCTGCTGCCAGCAAAGACTTATTGTGCACTGTATTTTATTTCTAAATGTGAACTGCGATGTTGCCATAGTTCAGGATCCGAAGCTTTAAGATAAAAAAAATAAAATTAAAAAAAATTAAAAGCCAACAAATAAAAATCACAGGGATTCGTATTTTTGGTTTGCAGGAGGGGCAGTGAGATTAGCATCAGCTCCTGATACAGCCTTTCAGCGCACTGTGGGGTACGTGTTTTAAACTTGTGGTTAATACCCTGCCCTTCAGAAGACTTTAGCCTTCAAGACCGGTAGCATGGGCAGACTCTGCATGTCCTTCCTGTAGTTTTTTTTTTCCTTGGTAAGCGCTAGCTTTCATGCACAGTCACTCACTGGGTGTCCGTTTCTCTTCAACACCTCTCAGCAAGGGCATCCAAGCTCCTCACCTATTGACCAGCGCTTGTCAGCAAACCACATGCTGCACACAGACAGCCCGGAGTAACCACGGACCGCGAGATGGGGATTACAGAAACAGCATGACAAGCTTGGAAAGAGGCTTCCCGCCCGCCCGCTCCTTCCCCAGAGGGTTTTGTCTCTGGCAGTGGGGCTGCCGGGATGCCCACAGCAACAGCCAAGCTCAGACATGTCAGAAAAGGAAAGCAATGCTAACGAGCATTATAACGCCTCGGAAACGAACGAAGCAATGAAAAGAGCTAAAAGCTAAGCAAACACCTATGTAATTAGTTAGAGCAGGGCAAAATACCCTGCCCTATATTGGGGAAAACACAAGAGCCTATTAATCTCTCATACATGAGCCTTGCAATCCCGGAAAGCACAGCTGACTGGGCTCAGGTCACAACCCAGCATCCCAAGGCTGCCCCACCAGAAATGTGGGTTATTTTGGGGGAGTTGGGGTGTTTTTAAGACAAGTCAGTCCCCTGCACTGCACCAGGCAGAGAGCCAATTTCGACTTTGGCCATCTCAGCCCACCTCCACAGGAAATCACTACTTAAAACGTTCTGCTTTCTCAGCCTGATTGATACAAATCCCATCAGCTCCTCGGGCCGTGCCATATATCTCACACGGAACACAAAACAGGCTGAAGGTTGCAGTAAAGCCGAGGCACGGGCGTGCGGCAGACAGGGCTTGGAGCTCTGCTCCCCGGCCCACGGCACTCCGGACAATGTGGGGCCACAGACCCCGTCCCACCAGGCAAGGGTTAGTTCCCTCCAACCTCCGCTTCTTACTCTAACTTATTCCACGAGACTATAGAGAAAAGGCTTCGGGGAGACCTTACTGCAGCCTGTCAGTACTTAAAGGGGGCTTATAAAAAAGACGGCGGCAGACTTTT
>NW_008795710.1:903920-947082 GCF_000699145.1 Aptenodytes forsteri | reverse complement strand
AGGTTGCCCAGAGAGCTGGTGGATGCCCCATCCCTGGAGACATTCCAGGTCAGGTTGGACGGGGCTCTGAGCAACCTGATCTAGTTGAAGATGTCCCTGCCCACGGCAGGGGGGTTGGACTAGATGACCTTTAGAGGTCCCTTCCAACCCAAACTATCCTATGATTTGCACAAGCTGAATCCTTGTCCCTTTCCTTCTGCTCGCTCCCTTGCCCTTCACCCTGCTCAGGATCCCAGCCCGCACTTCCCTGGTGCTGAAATTTAATTGGGCAACCACTCTTAATGCACAGATTTATGTTCTTTAATTATAAGGCAATAGCATAACAGAAGACATTTTTTGCTAGCCACAAACTTATTTCTCTTCTAGGGTCGCTCCTGATTTATATCAGGATGGTTGGAGAATCGGGCCCCATTGACCACGTGACAAATGAACTCCTGCAGAATACAGGCATGACAGCACAGAAAGCTTACAGAAAACAAGAACTGTTATTACATTTGTAAAAATGAATAAAATTAGATCACATTCAAATATTGCTCATGAAAATGTGAAGCAGTAATACTGCATGGAGATCAAGAAAATATACAGAATAAATGAAAAAATAATTCTCATGTATCCAAACGCTGCTACAGCATCAAGGTTGTGTCTGTAGAGAATATAATCTAATTCACCTGCTTTCATTTGTGTGATCTTTCACATTTCAAAAGAAAACAACAGATGAAAAATTCAATACTGCATTTACTTTATAAAAGTGAAGAAAAGGTCATTTATTGGCCTTTTTCATTATTAATATCTGTCTAGGCTTATATTTTAAATACAAAGAATCTTTGCAACAGCCATTTACATTCAAGGCCTCTAAGTAGTTTTACAAATGGTCTGAAATACATCTGCTAAATTGAAACAGATCTCATCCTTTCAAATTAATCATGCTTGTTTCAGCTTTTCGCAAGGGGGGAGGGGGGGGGGTGTACGGGGAGAGAACACTATCATAACACTAGGCAGCTCTTCCAGAACTCTACACAGTAAAAAGAGCTGAACTGAAGCAAATGAGGTGGGGAAGGCAGTATTGAATCCAATAGAAAGAGCAATTCAGGGACTGAGCTCATATTCTAGAGCCTTTGAAAAACTTCATTACCAATTATTTCAATTAGCATTTATTGAATTAAGGTTTTTTTTAATGCGATCCAAATCTTACGCAAGTTAACGGAAACAGTCCTCACTACCACAAAAGAGTTTGGATCAAATCATGTTTTTTAAAGGAGGGAAAATGAGAAAAAAAAAAAAAAAGAAAAAAAAAAACAAAAAAAAAAAAAAAAGAAAAAACCCAAAAAAAACAAAAAACAAACAAAAAAACCCAAAAAACAAAACCACACTGATTTTCAAGCCTAAATGTTTGCCTCCCCTCTCCCTCCAGCCCCAGCCAGGGTGGGTTTGAACCTTTACCCTACCACTATTGCCCAGGTAGCACAATCCTGCAATGATCCTATTTTCATTTCTCAGTGTTTCCTTCCTGCTTGTAGTATTGGAGACAACATTGTAGCTGAGGGAAACGGTACACACAACAGGGAGTTTTCTTAGATGTCAGCACATACTACGGCCTTACTACTCAGAAAATCTTGTAAAACTGTTTAAAAATCCATGAGTGCGATGGGAAAGCCCTCTTCCTCCAGGGGTGGGTTGCTCAGTACCATAAAATGTGTCAGCTCAGATGATTGCGATAAACTCAAATTATAGAGACAACAACACAGTGTTGGAAACGGGAAGGCAATCACCCTTCTTATATACAGTCACGCTAGCACAGGGCAAATTTAGGGAGAAATACAGGGAAATGAAAAAGGGGAGGAAAAAGATGGAATGGTCAGCAGCAGCAGAAATAAAAGTCCCCCATCCTAGATGAATAATTCAGTAATAAGATTTAATTTCTAAAATACCTATTTACATGACTGCATTGAAAGACACATGCTCCACCTCAGGTCTGGCTTTTGTTTTAAAGGGATTGCTCAGGCAGTCTGCATGAATATGATTCATCACAACCTACATACTACTGAAATAATTCCTTGTATAATTCTGCCAAGCACAGTCATAAATCTGACAAACTGCAGAACTCATGTATGCATTATCTTCCAAAATAAAGTAATATAAAAAGAAACTGTGGACTTCTAGGAGCTGGTTCAATAAAATACCCCTTCTTTTTGGAACAGAGTGCAGCCATGCAGCAACCAGTTGAATATCTGTGGGGTTTTCTATATATATTTTTTTGCATGGGATTCACATTCCTGTCCATGATTTCCAGAGACAGTCTCATTAAGCAGTGTGCAAAAAGAATGACGCCACTTTGATGTATAAACCTTCTGAATATTAGAACATTGTATATACTGCCTTTTTACTCTGGAACCAGCGTTTGCTAATGGAAGTTTATACATTCATATTATATTAAATCAGTCCATAATGTAAGTAAAAAATAAACTTCAAATTACACACACTCCCCACGCTATTATAACGATATAAGCCAATTTTCTTACAAGAGATTTGGAATCAGATAGAAGTTAGCAGTTTTGAATTTGCAAGATTCCTGAAGACAGAAAGACTGAGACATAGCCTTCCTAACAGACCATTAGTGCCTGTTAAAGAAACACAGAATGTAATCTGAAAGACATGCCATGTTACTATAATTTTGTTTGCATCAAAATAAGTGGGTGTGTTCTTTTACCTTCGCAAATTCCAAGTGCAGAGACTATTTAATTCTCACTCAGCTCTTCTTTACACTACCATATTTTTGGATGATGAAGGAAAAACATGAAAGAAAAAAGTTAATAAAACTTTGCCAAAGTCAAGTTAAAGGAAGCAATGCCATTTTTTTCTGACTGTAGAACACACAAAAAAAAAGAAAACAGGGAAATTTATGCTCAATCTGTTATGAAGTTGAAGAAAGTGAAAGCTGATCAGTAATGAATTAGTGGGTCACCTACACCCAAACAAACTTTTACCTCCAAAATACATGCATTACAGTAATACTAACTGCTTGCCTAAATGGGAGATTTCCTGAGGTTATAAATTAAAGCCCACATCGTAAAGAACTACAATCAGTGAAAACTTTGCCTTTGACTTTCGTGATCGTAAGATTACATTCTAAAGAATTTCACTAAAGTTATTACAAGACCATTGCCAGAAAAGTGACTACTGAGCATATCACAGTGCATAAGAAGTCCCTTTAGTTGGGCACTGAAGTTTGCCACTGAAGGTAGACAGGTACTTTTGCGGAAACTAGTATTATTTTCCTCTTCAAATAACTTGATCAAAGTAAGTGGAGCAATTCATAACATAAAACACACATTGTGCTGGATAAGGAGTCAAAATCTTGCCCTTTTAGAAAATTAAAAGTCTGGTTTGGATCTGCGTATCTTGTCAGGTAATTTGCTCAGCCAGATAAAATCTTCTGTAGATATGGTTTTTTGCTCATTGCCTTTCTAGTAAATCAATCCTTGTAATAGTACATAAAACCTAATCGCAATCCAGATGAGTCCCTACTTATCAGGTCATTTGATGACATGCTGACTAAATGAATCTTATTTATAAAGTCTTCTCTTATCCTTTCAATGACAAGATTCATGGCTAACATGCCTGAATGCGCAGCGTTCATAATTAGCCGAAGTCCCTGTACCAAAACTATTGCTAGATAAATTGAAGAACAGGGAAATGTACCTTGTGCAATTGATGCACACATCATGAATGAAATCATTATCGTTTGTGCTGCTATTGTCTACTCAATGGCAATAAACTTAAGTACAAGACTCATCTGTTACATCAGACATTTCCATGACGCAAGTACAGTAATGGCAGAAAGTCCTCACCTCTCATCATCGGCTCTTTTGGACAGGACCTTCCTCGAGGACAATACCACCAAATACCAACCAGGGAAGAACTCCCAACCAGTAATTTATTGAACCGTATATTTTCCCTTTTCCTGTTCATGAATTGACCATGCACAGGTTGCCATGTTCTCAGTGGGTTTCATCATTCAAAATATTTCACCTGTTTCAGCAACAAATGAATTTTGATCCATCGATAATTTTTAAATTACAAATATTCACAGTCAAGGTCTGTTCTATGTTTGTAAGAGCTCTAAGTCACACGAGACAGGACTCACTTCGTCTACCTTCAGTCATCTAAAAAGCATGGTATATAGTGCAAGGTAGTGGTTAGATTCCCCTCCAGCTCGTATATGCTTTTAGCGGTTTTCTCCAGTAGTGGTTCATCACATCTTGAAGACAGATAGCAAAGGCACGTAGGGAATCTCCCTCTTTGGAGGTTCCTCTCTCCATTACTTACAGAGGAAGCATAGAGGGCCAGCTTTGCCCAGATGCCTGTATTTTGGACAGCTAAAGCTAAGCAAGATGAATTCCAACAATACAGTGTTCCTCCTCTTGGAGGAAACAATCTTGCGTAACAAACAAATACAATGAAAAATACCGTAGTCAAATGTAAAATTTATTCCTTAATCTAAGTCCAGAAACATAACAACTCTATCTGCCCCGCAGGGGCAAAGGAGCTCACTCCAGAGCTCAAATTGCTTCCAGACATTACAGTTAGAGCTATGACTGTATTCTACCGATTCATCAAGTAGGCAGGAAGAAAAATTCTCACTTTTATGGAATGCAACTACTGTAAATAAAGATTTCTGTTTCTGAGGATACTGAAAATGGTAACACACACATGAAGGTCTTTGAATACAATTGGGGCAGAATCATTAAACCTTCCTACAACCTGAATTTGCTGCGAGCAGTACTGATTAGAGCATAATTCCTTACACACTCCCACTTACACAAACCCTATTTGTATGCTTTTCCAGAAACACTTTGGGCACAATTTCTTTTTACCAAGGAAAAGGCATTAACAGAATTCTAGCCTAAAAGGGGTTTAGTTAGCAGACGGTACTGCTCCTTTCCTTGTCCCGTTGTGCAGAACTAATCTACAATACATCCTTTCATTTATAAAACCAGATAAGTCTTTGTCCCAGGGATAAAACATCACTTTTAGAAAACCTAACCTATTATTAAGAAACTCTTCACATCAACAGATATTGCCATGCATGTCTTGTCTTAGATGTGCCACCAAGATGAAGCACCTCTGATAAATATTCCTAAGGGGAGTCTTTCCATCCTTATTTTAATGCCTTTTTAGCGTTGCCTTTAGAGATGCAGAGATGATGATATTTACTCAGCCATTTCACCTTTCCTCTCTACTTCTGTGAGCGGCTCTGATAAATACTGGTAATTTCAAGATTTAATTCTGAGCCACTCCTCCCCTAACAAAAATGTTAATGTCATCATCTACCCCAGGGAGAAGATTTTTGCAACAATATTATCTCTTTCTTTTCCGAGAAAGAAAAGCTGTCCGCACATTGATAGCAAATTCTGTTTAGTGTTTTATTATGCACAATGGAAAAATATTAAATAGATCAATAGGAAAATGAAGCTGTTGCAAGTTGATCTCCATGGAGTGAGAAAAATGCTGGGGAAATAAGAATTATTAGGAAAAAAGAAAATTAAATTTACACGTTTGAGATAATAAGGCATGTCGCTTATCCTCAGTGGTTTCTCTAATCTAGCTTTACTTAATTGCATTCTTTGTAAAGACATATTGTTTCATTTCTTTCCCCAATGGATCTTTTTTGTTGGGGGAGTATATAGTGTAATTACTAGCTCCCAGCATTATCTCTACTTTTATTATAAACGTCATGATTCTGAAAAGAAAAATTTCATGCACTATATAATGTCAATCATCTGTCTTTATGAGATGGAACAGCATTCACTTTGTTCAAAATGGTTTTTTAGGGGGGAAACTGCCTTTCATGTACGGTCATTTTTTAAAAGCTATATTCCAACCTGCTTAGCATAAGAGCATAGTCAGTTATGATCACCCACTTCAAAGGAGATTTGTGTGTGTCAATAACAGCTTTTAAGCCTGGACATACAGACAAAGTCACGCTCGTGAAGAAACAGGAGAGCAAATTTTAATATTTTCCCAAACTTCAAAGCTCTGTTTTCATTTTAGAATCTTTGTGATTAAAATCAAAGCCACTGTTGCTTCACAGCATCGGAATTTTACTTTGGAAAATTTGACACTTCCTTCCATCATTATTTCACTTACCAAAGAAATTTCAAAGAGAAACCTAGCACCTGTTAATAGCTCTTCAACCTTTAACCCCCCCAAAATAGCAAAGACTGATTATGTTTATAGAGCATTCTGACCATACACGGTATTATCCATCACATGACACAGGGGAAAGGAGGTGACACAGAAATGAAGGAGCAGTTTTTATTTAGCCAAGGGGCAGTGCTAACGTCCACACGCATGGCCTGGCTACCCTCCAAAATTCTCTACTGTTTAGTAAATATTTCTGGAAACACTGTTTGGCTTTAGATAGCCTGATCCTGTAATGTATACTCAACTAAAACTCCCACTGAAGCCATGACATTTTCTAACAAAAACGCATCAATCATCGGGAGTTCTAGATTTACACATCAACTGAAATGGGCCCTGAAATGTCACTGAAAAGACAGAAATCTCCCAAGCCAAAACAAGGGAGCAAAAAGATAATAGATCATAAAAACTGGTATCGCAGTGCAAATATTTTGGTCTCAACTCTCTGGCCTTTTGAACTGGATAAAATCCCCACAATGTAATGAAGCTAATGGAATAGCCATGACTCCATTAGAATATCAGGTAAAAGAGAAATAAAAGAAATACTTATTCACAACAGTTTTAATTATTTATATTGTAATCTATGCTTGTCACATACTTATGAATGCATATTTATGCATAATATATATTATTTATTGTAAATATTATATTTTTCTTATAATTTATTTCTGATCATTAATTTACTTGTATTATTTAAGTATATAATACATATCTAATACTTGTATTGTAAGTATATAATAAGATATTGAAGTATATCATTAAGAATATATGTGCTGGGGATTGTATGCAGAGCCCAGAACACCACCCTCCAAACACGGAGGTCAACTGACTTTAACCAAGGCTCTGCTGCAGTCGCCGTTACATTCCTGTACCGAAGAGGACACTTTAATACGTTTTTCTACATACAAGTTCTCCCAGGCCTGCATTATCATATTCCGAAGCTGTGAATTTCACATTTTTAACCACATATTACTATGGGAAACAGTTTCATTTTAAGAGGTCTATGGGATTTTCTACATGCCTCAGAAATTTTAATGCCATTCCAGGTCCTGGAAAATTATTTACATGTTCTTGTATTTATTGCTCTGTAAACCTGGCCGTTAAACACATTGTCAACCAGAATCTGTAAGTCAGAGCGAGCTTATTCAGTGAGCGTTGACTGTGTATCGCAACACATTTTATGCAAGATCACACCTGTGCCCCAGTTAGCACCAAACCCTCCTTATGAGAGGTTCTGAAAATGGAGAAGACAACCGGGGAACAAGCAGCTCCGAAATAGCCTGCCAACGGTCAATAGCTTTCACCTATTATCACATTATTTGAAAGGGCAGGATTATTATTTTTTGTTCTTGAGCACCCAGATCATACAGTTAAAAAAAAAAAAAGACAACTCATGCCTTTGGGTACAAGACATTTATTGAATCTCTCCAATGATCAAATTCAAATTTGATGGGAACCTTACCATTTGTAAATTAGCATTTGAGATTTTATCCTAAGTCTCATAACATTGCAGCACCAGTTGCTCAAGACAAACGATTAATGAAAAAAAAACTATGTGAAAAAGATTGCAGTCATTTCCCACACATCTAAGTGGAAAAGATTAGTGTAAGATGAATACTGGCAAAAATTAAGAGAGCATCTTGAATGGCAATATAAAGCAGATGAGGTATTTTCAGAGAGCTCACTGTGCTGGAGAACATTATCTAACAGCGTATGCCTGGAGTGATTACGCCTCAGACAAGTCACATTCCCGGGAACGAAGCATCCGATTCCTCCCATTACTGAGGTTACGCCATCTCGCAAAAAGTGTTAGAGTCAGGTCTGCACGGCAGTGTGCCTACACCTTCTGTTTTCTTATTGAATCTGCCAAGAGATCACGAGTGTCTCCCCTTTTAGGTGACAGCACGAGTTTGAGGGTCACTGAACTTGGGGGGGTGTGGGGGGGGTGTCAGCAAATCACAATTAAAGACCAGTGCTATACAGACCATGTCACAGGGACTTGCCAAGAAACAGCCTAACCTTTCTTAGTTCATTTTCTTCTCAACAAAGGTGTATAAAGGTTATTAAATTATTGCTTATATGTTACTTATAAATATATTTTTTGTTTACCTAAATGTTTCTGCTTATCTACAGCAACGTTCAACGAGTTTTAGCATAACGGCCAGTATAGTTTTTATATATGGGTATGCAAATGGCAGACACAGGGAGACTCAAACCTCTAAAGCACATCTGTGAGTTTAGGAACTGACTTTTGTTTCAGCATGTCAAAAGAGACAGTCGTTATCCTGCTGCTGGAGGTGAGGAGGAGGAGGAGGAGGAGTAGCAGTTAGCACCGTGGGATGAGGGCAATATTTTGTTTTCAGACATTTAAGAACAGCCTCATTGCAGGCACAAGATACATAGACCACGTACCTCATCTCAGTAATACTGATCTAGTACTGATTTATTAAAGGAGTCTCTGGCCTACAGGAGTACAGTCCTAGCAACTTACAGCCATTAAATATCAGACAGTTTATTCCCCCGAAGATCCTTCCCTCTGTCTGGGGAGGGACAAGGCATTTTGTTTGCCAGCTATAATTTAAATGGAGCAGGGTTAATCTTCTGTTATGAGTGCCTCCTTCTAGGGGAGGAAGCAAAATATCTGCCCACCTGAATTCATTGTGCAAGGAGAGGCAGGACACGCAACTGTGCATCATTAGTTTCCTTGAAGATTGCACTAGTCATCATGAGGTAAGACAGCACCCGCAGGCTTTTATGGCAGAAAAATCCTGTTTTGTCCAGGCCAGATTAAATTCTTAGCTGGTATAAAATGGGTAGTATCCCTGAAGTGAGTAAGGTGGGCTGATAAGCACTACCAGAACAGCTCCAGTTTTATATCTTGTCAGGAGGATTTGGGTGTTGTGAAACCAATGATCTGCACAGACTCCAGGGGTACGAGCTCAAACAGGCCAAGTATAAGCTTGACTTTAGGCTGCCTCTAACAGCAAGGAGGCATCTGCTCCTCTGCTCGGCACTGGCAAGCTCCTCAGGCTATGTTCTGCTATTTTGCCGCCTCCACCGAGTTATTGTTAGAAAGCGAGCTGGCCAGTTCACGGCTTGCCAGCGCACATCTATTTTGTATTTAACCTCTCTGCCTGTGTCCAAAAACGGTTTGTTTAGCTACATCCAGGAAAGCATGACCTGGTGTCTTCTCCAATAACATTAGTGCCAATGGAATTAGTTCGATTTTCCCAAAACATTAGAAAAGTGACATCTGAGGTACACAATGTGTTAGCCCACTTACGTATTTTCCTTTGGCTGTTTATGAATATTATCCACTGGACTTTTGAACTCTGAATTTTTGTGCAATCTCCGTAGCTCTGTATATATCACCGCACAGTAGTTTATACAGTTCTGCCAGGGCTAAAGTAACTTCAAACTATGTTTCAATCACTTGTGGTTAGAACATGATTTTTTAAAGATATTTTTTTATTACATAAAAAGAAATTCTTTCACTTGAAGTACTCATTCCCTTGCAGATTTATGGCATATTTAATTAGTCATTTGGAGTGCAGATCACTACATTCACTAAGGATCAATATATAGTAACTGAGTGCAAGCTGGTAAGAAAATATGGTTCAGTTTAAAAGGATAGCTGAAGCTCAAATCTAAACTGAGAGGGTGCAGACGGGAGACATGGGAACATGATCTGCCCCCAGGCATCTGCTATTGAGGGCTTTAAGTGAAGCAACCAGTTCAGCCCAGCAGCAGGAAGGCTGGGTGATGCTGGCCAGCCTGGACAAGCAGAAATTGCACGTTCTCATGGAGCAATTTAGCTCCGCTGTCACCTTCTGTTCCCTCCAAAAACGGAGAGCAGCTCTACGAAAGTCTCCACCTGAACCAAGAGGACTGCAAGCCTCCATTTCTCTTCCTCTTTAATAACCTACATATTTGAATTGTGGTCTGATGTACTTAATGCGACCCCTGGCACAGTGGAGCTGTGACCATGTGGAACTCATAGCCACCATCATCATCATAAAAACAAGCCAGCTACTTTATAAAATACCTTTTTTTTATTTTGAGTATTAACATTAACAGATATGAAATAATATGAAATAGGACTAGAAAAAATTCTCTCCGCAGAATATCCTCCTTCCAACTGCCTATAGTTCCTTACGGTGCACAAGTAAGAAAAGCAAAGTTTAACACAAAATAAACTTGTATTTATTAATGCATCTCCAGGAAGAGCTTTATTAAGGGGCCAGAAGTTAAATTGCATTCTAATGGGTAATAATAAAGGCTATATACTACAGTTTCTGATAATATTGGCTTAGATTTAGACACACAGCTAAGGTAACCTTCTATTTCTCTTCTTTCATATGAAAGACTACTGAAAACACTAGAGAATAAAAGAGGCTGTCGTTAGTTGTCATACTGTGTCTATAATTACTTACTTTGTTCCTGAAGCCATCACCATGATAAATTTGCAGTTTTTCCCATCTGCCAGTAGTAGTAATGTGCAATACGTTTAACAACTGAATTTGCATACGGAAAGTATCATTGACCTTTGAATTTAAAAGGACGAAGACTTACAAGGACACCCTTTTGAAGCAAAGTGCTTAGTTTAGGAAAAAAATGGAACAGCACAGGAGGAATAAAACCCACTATCTCCTGCATACAGGAAAAGTCGCAGTTTTTACAAGCAAGACATTCAAAATCCCTATGAAATAGCTCCCTCATGAGTGGCCACGTAATAAAGGAAACAACGTCAGCTATAAGGAAAACACTAAGGCAGGATTTGCAACTTGTTTGGCATCGGCTAAATTGGATGCTGCAGCGCACGTGACTTGGCTGGGGGGCAAGCTCTAGACCTATGACTCGGGCAAATGCAGGGTGAAGCCTGTGCTCTGCCTATTCACAGGGCTGTCCGGTGGCAGAGGCTCGCTCTGCTCCTGCGCCGAGCCGCGCGGGACCTGCAGAGATGCACAGTGAGCACAGGGGAACACAGGGCTTCCCAGCAGCGCTTCCCCCCGCCAGTTTGTCACGCCACTAACGGAGCTGCACGCTCTCGTTTTGAAGCTGATCTGCAGCCAGACGGGGCAGAGCATAGGCAAAGCAAGCTCACGACAGCCAGCAGCAGGCTTTCTAAAGAGAACATAAAATTGCAAGGGGGGGCGGGGGGAGACTAAATTTTTTTCCCCAGTCCTGAGCTGCACCAGGGTCTGGGAAAGCCCTTTCCCCAGTTCAGACAGCTATACTGTGCCAGACTGTTACACCTACTGCTGACCCACTGAACTGCCCCCCTGGGCAGCGGTATAGCCACAGGCAGCTCTCCCGATGCCAGGTTAGCCTAGGCACAGGCTGCACATCCATCCCTTTCATCTGCCCATCCCAATACTTCCACAGAATTTTCAGAAAGTTTTCAAGTGTCCGTTTTCCTTATTGTCTACATAGGGGAATCTTCCTGGATCCCCCCTCTGGTCACCTGTAGTAACGTAGAAGACCAGAGCTGGATTTGAAACCCACTCATGGATCAGCATGACTCCAGCGAAAACTGTAAACTCTGACTCAGAAAAGTAGGTCTGAGCAAAGTGAACTTAAATCGATGCTGAATCGAGGCTTTAGCATGGAATCTGACTCTCATTCACTCTCCAGCTTGCTTTGGCAACATGTTACGAAGAAAAGGAGACAAACAGCGTCTCAGTGTCCACTAACACCCAGTTGCTTGCGCAGTGACACAAAGGGAAAGCGGAACTAAATTAAAACAGAGTCAAAGCATCTCAAAGTTAGCCTTGGAACTTCAGCTGAGGTGCAACGTGTAACGTAGAGCCACCAAAGCCATTGATCTCTGGCAAAACCTAATGTAGCAGAAAAGATCCTAGATCAAAGAACTCTCTGCCCTCCACCGCACCCAGGCAACCCCACCAGCTTCTCTTCCAGATGAGCAAACTGCATGTCAGAGACACGTCCCTGCACTGAGATACGGCCGCGCACAGAACAGACTCCAAGAGTCACAGCTCGCAGCCCCCCTTCATCTAACCACAATCCCTTCTCTGATGGATAATTTTTTATACAGGACATGGGAATGCGACCATAAAAACAGAGGGAAAATAACGATTAATAAAAACTGCCTGTAGTAGATACTTCGTAAGAGCAAACAGTAAAACTACAACTTGGCACGGGTTCATTAGAATGGAGAGAGGAATAAACGAATGCTTTCAGGGCTTTGGTGCTAACTCGTCTTCTGATTTCATCAACAATATTGATATAAAAACGTAGCGGTCAGAGCAAAAGTCCACTTAACAGTATTTTTATTGTGGTTATGAGCAAAATCCTAGGAAAAAGGGCAGCTATGATAAGTTTATGTAATACTTCTCCTGATATTCTCCCAGCCAACAGCGTGGCTCATGGGATATTCGGTGTGCGGTTTCTGTATATTCAGGAACACTCGATGGATCTCTCTTCCATACAGTTGTCCAGTTGAAAGACAAAACCATGCTAACTCCTAGCTAACTCCTAGCACAGCACCCACAACACTCTTCAACAAGGAGGTCAACAGCTTTAACCAGCTATTGACTGAAGAGCTGCCTCCATTTATTTTGATCCTGGATCTTAGTACTGTTGTTTCCAGGCCTCTCTTCTTGCACTAGAGTAAACAGTGAATATTTGATTACTACCCACTCTGTCCATGTAGGGGAAAAAAGTAGTATTTGTGCGTGTCCTACTTGTTTCTCATACAGGAGCCATTTTGTACCTATGATGAACTTCATTGTCCTTCCCTGAACCTTTTGAATTCTATAGTCTTTCTCAGAAGAAAGGACCAGCATTTCACACAGCATTCAAGACAGAAAAAACACCAACCCGTTATTATGCCACTGAGTAAAGTCTCTTTTGTTGTTGATTCTGTCCCAAGCATTTGATTTGCTTTTTTGACTGCTAGTGCCATTGAATTGATGCGTTTGGGGAACTATGTTTCATTACCAAATCTTGCTCCCAAGTGCTAATTTTGAATTTAGACAAAGAGACTCCAAGTAATTCCTGCTTTTAGCAACTCAGTCCTTTTGTGAATCTGCTACAGGCAGCCTGTTGCGAAGCTGGCACACCTGGGACACAGTACTGCATTCAAATTTCAGAATGTATTTAAGGGGTTGGTTTTTTGGAGGAATATAAAGTACACTTCATATTCTTGACAATATTCAAATTGATGAAAGTAAGAAAAAAACCCCTATAAATCCCAAGATATTCCCAAGAGTCTATATGCAGACTTCCCTCTCTCTTCAACCTCTCTCTACTGATGTCCTTCTGTTAACATTAATTTTCATATTGTCAATAGCTCTTCCAAACAACTCTTGGGAAGAAATTGCTATAGTTCAGCATACCATGTCATGAATGAATTATTCATAAATGCCATTTTGTCTCATAAAAACTTAAGATATTAGTTCAGAACATAGTCATAAATACAACTTTAACACAGACTGCGCATCCCTTAACTCCTACACTACAATACTTTCCCAGTAAGCTATGATGATTCAAGATAAAATGACACTTGCAAAAGCAAGTTAAAAGTCTTAGAGATGAAGAACTGTTGAAATCTGAATTTCTTCAAACATGTTTTTTTGGTCGTTCTTAAAAGGGTTTGCCCAGACTTGTTACTGCATCCCCTTTCCATTCTCCCTAGAGCACCGTGTGTGACTTCAATATACCCAGCTATATTCCCCCCCGTTTACACCACCAAAGAAAAGAATCAACACACTATTTTCTTATAACGTACTCCCTTGTGACTCAAACTGCATGTGTGTGTTTTTGCATGTAATTTAATAGTGCCTCAGCAGGCTGGAGAGAGGCATTAGCTGCATTGTAAATCAGTCATGGATAGAAGGTAACAAGAAGAGCAAGTGGTGACTGCCACGGACACCAAAACAGTTTCTGTTCCCCAGCAAAGTAAAGACACACTGCAGATGCAGGATATTTCCATTATTTCATTTCCAATTGTGACAAACTGACTGAGAAAGAACCCTTCCTACAAAAGGGCAAAGAACTGGAAGAAAAAAGAAAAAAGTGAGAAAAAAGTTAAAAAAAAAAAAAAAGAAAAACAACCTGAGGAGGAGAACAGGGTAAAGCAGTACTTGCTGTCTTCTCCCCAGCATTTAATAAGCTGCTATGAGAAAACAGTTCCTGTAAAGAGAACATGCAGTTGAGAACTTCCTGGAGGTATTATATTTGGAAAAACTCAGTGCTATTGCGTTACCTACAATTATTTTAACAAAGTCTACCTGCAAGCATCAATAGATATGGGAAAGAATAGACAGCCTACCTACTACTCATTTAATGTTATGTTTTTCAATTGGTTTTCCCATGCTTGCTTTTTACAAACTGATCTCAAAAGGCACGAGTTTTTACTTATATTCCCCCCCCCATAGTTTCATGAATACTTTCAGCAAAGAATTCTTAGTTTATATATTCTTAATCCAGTGGAGTACCTACATGTTGCCCCAATTTGTTACCACCTCTGCCATCCATCAAGATATTTCCTTGCATTAGCACCTGTGTTAGGTTTTCTGGCACACATTGCATTGATTCGTTTCTACAGAAAATTTACAGTTAATAGCTGAGCAGCATTTAATTCTAAATAGACCTGAAGACTTTCCCAAATCTAGCAACTTCTTTGCTTAATCCTCATATTCAATAACTGCACCTGGTATAAAAAAAACGTATTGAAATCTACTTTTCACAACTATTTCTCTAACACTTTCTGCATTAGCAAACATCTGCTGTGAAGAGTGTCTCTGGAAAGCATACAAGCAGCAACAAAAGGGACAGGAATTTGTGACAAGACGAATAATAAGGGAGAATTGTCAGAGGTGTTTGCTTAACTCGACAAAGCAAAACAGGACAGTAAAGTGATGCATCAGGTTGAGTAACATTGGTAGGTGTAGTTCCACTCTTATTTTTCACCAGATGTGAGTTTGGCCCACTGACTGGAAGATGTGTCATGGCTTGGGCTCATACACCGAACATATGGTGGAGTTAGATTACGAGCAGCGAGAAAAACTCTGTCTCTACACAGTAACTGTGGTCCATTTTCCCTAAATCTGCCTGCTATTGGCTCATTAACAAAAACAAAATCAAACACCTGTGTACCAGATACAGCGTTAAGTGCCAGCACTGATCCATCTGCAAAGCACATGATTAGCCAACTTCTTTTCTTTGGGCAAGATGCAAGACAGATTCATCAGAGCAAACCTACAGCACCACTAAAGGAACATTATGTGTTCCCAGCCTACCGCTCTCCGCTTCTTTCTTTGCCTTTTCATGCTGCCATAATGGTGATGAATAGTGATAAAATATTCATTTCTCTCCACCTCATCAGGTAATTCTCCAGGTTCTGGACCAGCACACTGTGAGCTTCATCCCCTCTTCTTTATTGGACCACCTGCCACTTTATTGGCAGATCTTTGCAGCGTGCCAATTCCCTGGTCTGACTTCTCCTGCGCTCCAGACCAAGTGAGATTTTTCAAAACTATTTAAATGCTGCTGTACTGGGTCTGGCTGGGTTGCAGAGAGTGGCTTCTATGAGAAGATGCTAGAAGCATCCACTCCTTCCCGTCCCTCCTCTGACTTACTCTGGGAGCACAATGTCATCTGAATCATCGTATCTTATTCACAGTTCATGATATGATCTATTTAGGTTGGGATTCATTTAGGATTCTTGACTGTCTTTCCTCACAATTACACAAGCACATCCTATATATCTTTACTGTTCTTTCAGAAGTAAGATGCTGTAATGATACATCATCACCACCTAAGTAAAGGTTTATTAGAAGATGGTGTCCCGTTCACTCTGACAAAGGCTGAAGAGGAATATTTCTCTCAGTTATGTTCTTAATGTGAATAGAAAGAGCAGAAGTGAACAACTTGTGCAGCGCTGATTAGACATTATCACCTTTTAATTTGCTGAGACTATTCAAAAGCTTGCAAATACCTTGTTCATTGCAGGTGCACACAAAACAACTTAGGCAAGCAGCAGCAGGTATGAACTGACACACTGTTAGCTATGGAAATGCAGATGTACAACAGCATAACACATTTGAGACACCAACTGCTTTCTAAGATAGCTGTCATTGTGCACACTCTCGAGGACCAAAGCCAGAAAGCTCTTTGCTCTTGAGCACCACATTTCACTGCCGTTTTGGTCAGTCCCCAAGTTCTAGAGCTATGAATCCCATTAAAAAAAAAAAAGCAAAACACAAACCAACCACCAAAAACCCAAACCAAACAAGCAAAAATACTCCACAAAACCACCAGCCCAAACAGGTCCTGGCCTTGCTCTACCCTTTTCCGTGCCTTCCTTGCATCCCTTTACATGACAGAGAACTTCCCATTCTACGAGAAGTGAGTATGTATGTTGGGAAACATGTGTGCTCAGGCACCAGTACATACAGTACTCCAGGGCATAAACTGGTTTTACCAGCCTTCATTCCCAATGAACAGACCCAAATTCAGATGTGTCTATTTCACATTTGTTTGGCTTCCCCTTAAACCTGTTGTGACCTTGCAACTATTGGCCGTAGATTAGCATGGTTTTTCTTTTCATCTGTTTCAAATTTATCCGCAGGAGCTTTCATTTGGTGAAATTCCTATCCTCATCCTAGCCAGGAAAGCGTAAAAAAGGAAGGCTGAGCAATTTCTATTGCATCTTTCACAGTTTTAAATGCTTGTTACCTTTCTGAATGCTAAATCAAGCCAGGCAGAGCAGCTAAGTTAGTTAGCTGCATGCTGAGGCATTTGCCAGGAATTCACTCCACCTTCCCTCAGAAAGTTCAGTAACATTCTCACACACCTAAACATGTAATACCTGCATCCAAAAAATACTATCCAAACTGAAGCAGATATGTGAATCTGTGTACGTAAAAGAAAGAAATATCAGCCCAGGTTTGTTGAAAACAAAAAATAAGTAGATATTCTCCTGGAGGTGTTGTTTGTTCATCTCTTTGTTAAGTTTTAAGATTATAGTTCAGTTTATCTTCTGACCCTCACCCCCAATGTTTTGACGTAAAAATCTGCAATATCAGAGCTATCAGGCTGGGATTACTTTTATATTTATCCCAGGATAAAAGATGCAGTTCCTTTGACCAGTTTATGAATAAATGGCTGGTAATTTTCTTATCTGCTTACTCCTGTTTACAATTATTCAGTTGTTATAGCCACATGTAAATACCAACAACCCATATACAGAGAAGGGTGCTGTTGTGGAAATGAGATGCTTTCATCTCTGTGAATAGCGATGAATCCTGAGGCTGAAGGAGGTCATGGTTAAATGTGAAAGGCAGAATGAACTAAGTACCTACAATCTTATATTTGCTTGATACACCATCCAATGAAGTCAGCAGAATTTCTTTCCAATGGGTTAGGCACCAGGTCCAAATCCTGCCCCCCTCTCTCTTTCACAGGGACCTGACACACCTTCCAGTACAGAAGGACAAGGTAGAATTTGCAGATACAACACAGAGTGAGTGTACTGGAGGGAGAAGGAATGGCAGAGTTGTTAACAAAGATGTAAATTCATCATAGCAATTTCCTTGGATTAAGCTAAACTAAAATGATGTTACTGCTAAAAGGGCAGTTCTGTCACGCCCCCCCATTCCAGTAATCCCCGTCACCTCTCCTTCGTCAGAGTATACTTACCACACAACTTCATACAATACTAATCTGGTGGCAAACTAACCCAGCAAAAAAACCACTTTTTGTTGTTGTTTTATTACTGTATTTAAAAGATCAACCCTTTCTGAATGGGAACACAGCAACTAAATACAATTCATTGTGCGGCCACAGTCACTAGTGCAGAGGATACAGCAAGACTTAGGGGCTACCCTTACTGGCATCATGATGATCTTGGGTCTGCTTCAGCTGACTATGAAATTTCCCTCCTATTTGTAGAAGTCTTTTGCTGCAGCATACCAGACACGTATGGGATGGAATAGCTTGCTAGAAAAGAAGCAGAAAAAGAGTAAAGGAATCTACTGCCAGAAACATCCATCCCCTCTGCTTCTCCCAATCCCTATGTTCAAATGAGCCATTATACACCACCTGCTTTAGCTACGGAGTAGCCATCAGGATTTCATTCTACACAACCTACTTGGACAATGCTCTGAAAAAGGCTTTCGTTGACTCACTCTACTTAATTGGTAGAAGAGCAAACGCAGAAGAGCCTGGGTTTTTGAGATAGCAAAAGACATTTTGTTCAAAACTAGGATTACTTGATAATAAATCCATTTGCAAGCAGATAAATGCCAGCAAAGAGACTAGAAATAGAAGTGTCCGTTAAATAAAGCAGGTTACTGACAAAAAAAAAAAAAAAAAGAGATTTGGATTTATTTTGAACGAATAAGCCAGGGTTTCAAGGTTATTGTACTAAAGCAAAGTAAAAAACCAAAGCAGACTTATCCCATTCAATGTAACATGCAATAAATTAAAGAGTTGGTATTCCTACAGTACATATTGATTATTGTATACCATGTTTGGTGCTGGTAAATATTTAAGCACATAATTACTCCTCACAGGATTCAGAACAGAGCACTCGCATTAATTTCGGACTTCGTATTTAAATTTTTCTGCCAGACTGAGAGCTCTGGGTATCCAAAGAGGAAACTTCACAGTAAGCTGATTTACCCAGAGAAGCTGAGACACTACGCTGATCTAAACGAACAACCTAACTTCGCCAGTGTTTTGACTGGTCACTCCAAGTAAACTGTAATGAACTCAAAAGAAATAGCTCCATGGACCAACCCCAACATTTATAAGATACAGGCAATATTATTTCTATATTACAACTTGGGAACTTAAGAAAAAACACCAAGAATCACTTACTAAAGGAAACAACTTTCTACTGATGATGTTCAGATCTATACTGTCAGATGTTCCATTTTTGCTCTGCATTGGACACCCCTTTCGGTTCCACAGCCATTCCCACCACTTCTCCACCTTTTACCTGTGACTACATTTCATTCAGAGAAGCTATCCAACATCTGTTCTTAAAACAGAGAACACTGCTTTGTTGTAGCCCTGCCATTTACTGCCTTTATTTTGCCCCATAGAAAAGGAAAGAAATACATAATCAAGTATGCCTGTGCATTTCTGCTGGGTATTTCCAGGCAGTAGCCAACTTCTGCATTATCTTCCCCATCAAAGGGATACAGGTGATGCATATCAGAGAAATAATACATGAAGAGATGAACAGAATCATTCAACTTCCACCTAAAATAAAAACAGGGAGGAAAAAGCAAGCCATCCATGCACCAAGCTCTTCAAATGGTACAGAAAGTGCTATTTTTCACCTTCCTATTCCAAAGTGCTTTTCAACAACATGTATTAATTTCTTCTGAAATAAGGATAGGATAATTGCATGCAGTCTTTAATATTAATTGCCATGTAAGCTGTTATAAAAAGGTTTGCCATCTCACAACTCCCACACAAGTAAGTCTAGTCAAAGCCACCTTGGTGGCCAAGGTAACACTCCACAGTAAAAGATGTATTAAATCAATAGGCCAGCAGTAAGCCTTCTATTTAAAAAGCCTTGCTCATTGCACGCGATCTGAACACAATGAACTAACATTGCTACCTGCAATTGAAGGAGCTTTTAAAAAACTGTGGGATAGCAGTCAAGTCAATGCATCAACCACTTGAATTTCTTTAGCAACCTGTAGCTGGATAATTCTTTATAAATTCTAGAAGACAGAAAAAGGTACTACAGAAAAAAAAGCCGATTTCCAAGTTCTATTTTATAACCAATAAGAACTTAGAAACAATAATTCCGGAAGAACAACATTAGGCAGATTAAGGCATATGTGTCAAAATATTACTTTCCATAAGATATTTGATCAGTCTAGAGCTTAAAGACGTTCTTAAGATTTCACTCAGAAGGAATCAGGACATGTATTTATCTATCTTTTTGTCTTTATTTTTTATCTTAATTGGTGCTAACTACCACATTATCCTAGTAATTCTCTATACTCTCCAACACCTATAGCTCATGCTCGGATGCACGTGTAGGTATTAGTGTGACTCAGTGTGCACCGATCATTTTCCACACGCAGACCCGCGTTTTCCAGGCACTCTGGCTGCAGCTCCATTTTCCTGCTCTCTACGTGGCCTGTTCTGCAAGCTCTTCTCCATCTCCAGCACCTCTTTGCGGAAATCACTCTGATGGAGTGCAATTACAATGGACAAACGACTTTTGATTCAGCAGACAAATGACTATTTCAAAGGACTTGATCAGGTAGGAAGATGCCTGTAATTTTCAGTCATCCATCTGACCCTAATTTGCAATCAACAATCCTGTGAGTTTTTAATTGCAGTCTCTTCATGCTAGAGCTGTCAGCTTGGGTTACAAACCCACAGGACACAACTCTCCAGATGTTCAGCATGCCGGGAAGCTTTCGGCACACAGAACGGAAAGACAGACTACTCCAGAGTGCATTGATTTGCACAATATGTTTCACAGGAGGGGAAAAAAAAAACCCCAAAAACACAAAACAAAAAAAAAACCACCACACCCACCCCTTTTCCCCATCCAAAAAAAGGCCAAGAAGCCCTGCAGCCAGGGCTGTGCAGTCACAGAAGGGATAAACCTGATCTGTACGTTAGACTGGAATACAGCAGAGCGCTTTATCTGTACAGCTAAGAATAAATAATGGTGATTCGGAAAGGACTGAAGAATAGAAATGCATGAAATTGCCCCACCATGCAGCTATGATCATCTTCCCAGCCTTTCACCTGGGCTCCTACCTGCCCGGGCTCCCCTTTTACACCCCCGTGACTGCCACAATCCAAGGCCATTTCTTGCTCATTTTGTCCAAGGTAACACCCAACGCCGTCTTTCTAGTACTACCTGGAAACTAGCTGAAATACACCACCACATATCTTGGTCTATGGGTTTAATCAAACTCCCCAGACCCACCCCTTCCCCTCTTACCACCTTTACGTGGATAATTTGCCTGTTTCTCTGTCTACACTTGGCAATACAGGAGTGATGCCTTGTGTGTGAAGGATCTTTCCTGATGTATCACTCTGCTGAGCAGTTTGTTTATTTATTGTATTGCAAAGATCTCTTTTTTTGCCCTAACACTTTACTACTTACTGTTTAAAAGAAACTATATTCTTAGCAGTGCCCACTATCACCAAATATAATGCACTTAAGCTGTCACCGTAATGCTCAGTATTTATTTGAATTAGATCCCATTGTACAGTCTCACTATTTAAATGGAAGTCATTTCTTATGATTGCAAAGTAAGCAGATGCCAATGCAGTTCTCCGAAATGTGTTTTCATTTTATCTCATTGCATATATGTTTCCCGTTTTCCTAGGACCCTCTCCTCATCAATACCTCCTCTCATTACGTGATCAAATCTTTCCCTTTTGTCAGAAAAAGCGTATTAGTCATCTGTTGTGAGAAAATTGGAAAGGGAAGTCTAGAGATGTTATCTCATGTAACTACTGGTCACTAGCTTTCAGTCATGATGAATAATGTCTAAAAATTATCCTAAAATTCCCTGCATGCCCCCTCCCCCCCAAAAAAAACCCTCTTTGCTGGATTATATGTCAGATTTATCTCTCAGTTTTCTGGAAATCAATTGCTGTTAAAGAATGTTATCCATCAACAAAAAGGATTACAATAACCATTAAGTTTCTGTTAGTGCTGCTTGAGAAATAACAAAGAATTTGAGGCTTTTTTCCTAAGACAAGCACCACTGAGGTTTTGTTAAAATGAATTTTTAGAAAAAGTGTTAAGAACTTTGTATGAAACAATCTTTGTCAAAAAAAACCCAAAGCTTTTAAAATGCAATTTAAACTGCATCTTAATAATTTCTTGGTTCAAATTCTGAAACAAAATAAAACTGTACAAAGGAAATTCAACATGGTTAAAAATTGCATTAAAATGTCATGCGAGGATATTACTCACGAGGATATTGGAGACTTGGAGAGAAAAGCAACTCTCTCTCAAGCCAATTTCAAAAGGGAACAATAACTATGATAGGACGAGTATCTCTATAATAATTGAATAAAACAGTCATTAAGAACCTAATTTCTTGTGTAGTCTGTAAGATTTCAAATTTTTAACTAAATGAGGAATCAATGTTAAGCTAAATTGCGAGAAAAAGTTATTTGATGTTGCAGTACTAAACTCAGTAAAAGATAAACTCACATATTAATTTCAGTTCGTAAGCTAATAGGCTCACAAACGCATCCTCACCCACAAGGTAAGTAAAAACATCAATTGAGTCAGTACTCATGAAGTAAACCAACCGTTCAACAAGCATCAGGCACTCGTCTCTTCAAGGCAGGAGACTGATACACAGCGCTCAGCATTTCATTACCTTTTTATTTGGGCGCAGCCAAGTACCCTTTCCAGCCACAGTTACTGCCCAGTGCAGTCCAACACAGGGGGAAGCACTGAGAATATTTGTAACTCGTCTACAGGCACTCGGACCGCAATACCAACGTGCTCAAAACCCCACCCAAAACCCTCAGGGTGACCACTGAGGTGGTGTCACCATCACCTGACATTCCTAGTCACCAAACCAAGCTTTTTGTACCCCAGGTGGGGCCAGGCTGGCTCTGCCAGGGGATTAACTCTGCTCACAGTCACACCAGCGAGCCCCAGTGAAGGATGTCACGTGGATACGACAACCACACGTGCTGAAATACTAATTTTACAGTTTTTTAAGAGCCTGACTAGGAGGCTGCAGCCTAGCCCGACTGCTGTAGGACGTCCTGTGTTTGGGAGAGTTTATGAGAAGCTGGTAGCAAACTGGGTATAGCACACTGGGACTGGTGAACAGCAACGGCTTCTAATAACCAGCAAAGGCTTCAGGAGAGACTACTGCTTAGCCTAATTTTAGGCTGGGAAACGCTCATATTCTAGGATTGCAAATCGAGTCAGTTATAAATAATTCAAAGGCACTTGCTGTGAGAGACACTATATGCAGCCGCCAGCAGTACTCTCAGAAAACAAGAAACTGTGGTACTATAAGCTGAGTACAACTTAATTCTCCTAAAACTCCTTTTGCTGCAAAACCCTAGTGTTAGCAGTCACTGGTTTACTGTAGTCAACAGCACTTCCACACTAAGACTGAATTCAGCTCTTTGACCTTACAGTTGACTTAACTGACAACTCGGGGACCTTGTTCGTAAATTAAGCTCGCACTGCTGCGTACTCCAGCTGCCTGCACCACGCTGTCGGCAGCCTCGCAGTAATCAGGGCAGTCAAATCCAATGCACAGTGAATTCTGCTTCTTTTCCAGTTGCTGCTCATCGATCTACTAATCCAATTTGGGATAATGAGAAAACAGCAAGACAGCCTGCAATAGGTCAAAGACAACATCTAAATAGTCAGTGACACCTCCCCCCAGTGCCCAGCTACAGTATTAAATAGATGCAGTCACTAATAGGAGGATTTCTTGTGCTCCTTGAGTCAAAAATGGTCGGTACTGACCGATTCATTCACTACATTACTGTCCAAACAGTGAAAAACAACATGATAAAAAACACCCTTGAAACAGAGTTTACCCCTGATCTCTACTCATGCAGGTGACTGAATACAGCAAGTTTGATTTGGCCCTAAAGCTACCAGTGAGCATCCTCTCCCGTTGCTACAAGCCTACCTGAAAGCAGGGCACGCGAGACTGCTGGAAAATGCATACACCAAATGCATACATAAACCAATGCATATGTAAGCATGGAAAAAAAGAGGTGGCGATTGTGCTCCTGCTTTTACACGACCATTCAGTTTCTGAACTGCTCTTCCAGGACAGGGATGACAGAGGTTCAACACCTTCCCTCCACCTCTGTCACGTACCTGGAGTCACGTCCCAAATCATGGCTGCAGACTCTAGTACAGAAATCATGTCTATAACAAGTCACTTAAATATTTTTGACATGTGCAGTGAGGTAATTGCATCGAAAAATCACTTTATCAGCAAGAGACTGCCCAAGATGATACAGGAAGCGTATGGTAGTGCAAGAAACACAGCTTGTGGTTTCCAAGTCCAGCAAGCAGCATTTCATTTGTGCCAGCAGTACATGTGACTGCGGCCACTCGCAGCTAGAAGAAGCGGCATATGATTATCCAAGGAGTTCTGGGATACAAATGAACAATAGAGCTATTCCATTTTCAAGTCCCAGATGGAGAATTGCTTACAAGTGCCTGATAGTATAAAAGTTTTACCCTCCCATCATACTCCCTAAGGGAAGCAACATAAATGCTTCTAACTGGAAGTTCTGCTACCAATAGCTAGTTTTCCCTCATGCCTTCAGAAAGCCCATGCATCATACCACTTTTAACTAGCAGTTTTTATCGCATCCGCTTCTAACGGTTCTTTGAGAAAACACCAAATTACAACAGGAAAACCCCAACCGCTTCCAGTGATTATAGCTACAATTAACTCGCTGTATGTATCAAACACACTAATCAGGCAATGAATGGTGGCGCTCCCAAGAGCAAGAAGTGAAGGGCATTAGGTGCTCAGGCAAACGATGAAAGGATAAAAGTCAGAGTGACTACAGAAAGAGTAATGCCCTTTTTCTGAGCTTCTTGTAACTTAAATGCTTAACAGGGTAGAAATATCAACCTGCTGCCAAAACTTACAAAAGCCTTAACTTAAACATTCCTATGCACAGTCTTCACCAAAAAAGTCAGAGTGACTACAGAAAGAGTAATGCCCTTTTTCTGAGCTTCTTGTAACTTAAATGCTTAACAGGGTAGAAATATCAACCTGCTGCCAAAACTTACAAAAGGCTATTCTCAGCCTTAACTTAAACATTCCTATGCACAGACTTCACCAATAAAAAGAAGAAAAGTCATAGAGATTCTATTCCCAATTATAATATGCACCAGTGATTTCCGAAACAGCAGGCGAAGCAGATGTTGTACTAACTTCCATGCAATAGCATGTGACAGCCACCTTGATTGTCCTTTTCCAGACATTTAATTCAGTTACTGGGGGAAACGGTGACACTAATACATCTGCAAGTTCCATGTGTTCCCATAAATCAAGCATTTATATATCTTTTTTTCCCTAGGAAAAATATAAACCCAGTTTGGAAGATACTTAATGGAATATCGCAGTACCAGAAGCACCAGCAGGTGCGATGTAACTTGGCTCCAACACCTCCAGAGCAAACAAACTACCTGACAACGCTGAGCATTTGAACACGACCGTGGATTCACACCATCGTGGGGGAAGTGGGAAATTTAACCCAATCAAGTTCTAACATGGGAAGGTTCATGAGGGTCACCCAAGAGGAAATTTATCAGCTGCAATAATCTATCAGCAGTTCTGTCCAGCTACAGATCTGCATAGAGGTCATCTTCACTTCCTAAAGCCCAACATCAGTCACAGGTAACAAAGAAGAATTACCAACTTTTTTTATTTTTTTCAACAATGGTTTTGTGCTGATATGGGATATCTACAATGCAAGAGTCAATATAACAATTTACTTTTAACAAAAAAGAACCTGCACAAACCATGCATAAGACTGTACTAGTTCCAAAGACATAGAAGAATCCAAGATAGACAAAGGCTTCAAGGTATTGCTTCCAGATAAAAAGGCAGTCTCAGAGGGAATGGGCCAAAACAAAATGGTATTACCAACAAAAGAAAGAAATCAGCTTTACAAAGGCAATAGTCTCACTTTCCACAGCTGAGAATAAGGAGCAAGATTTTCAGTCCAAGACATTCTCTTTTCCTCTTCTGAAGTCTTTCCTCTCTTCAGTCTTCCCCTCTCTATAATTTTTTTTCTTTGGGCAAAAAATGCCCAAGAAAAAAAAAATAATCTGTGCTTTTAACCAGGCAGAAACAAATGTATTGTGCAATATTGCTGTTGAAGTTCAAGAGTAGGGGAACCCACTTTGTCACAGTCACTTCCAATGAACACTCCAATTTATGATAAGTCTCATAAAAACTGCTTAATTCAACATTTATGAAAGTACTGAAGACAGATGAAAGGTGTAGAAATAGGAATCTCGCCCGTCAATCATCCTGTTGAAAATGAGCACCCAGAATGATAAGAATGAAAATAGGCTTTTCATGTACATATGGTCTGCTAGATAGAATGATTGAATATTCTTACATTTTTAATCAAAATATTCCTACCATTGCACTATCACATTCAAATTATTTACTTCCACCACCGAATATGAGCACTCTTTTCCCCTTGAGATTAAGTTGCTTGCAGTGTTCCCCATGAGAAAAGGAAACATCATGAGTGAAAAGGTGCTCGATAAAGGATTGACTGAGGAAAAACTTTTTTTTTTTTGGTAAAAAAATCTTTTAGAAATAAATGGTCAGAAGTGAACACAGAGGCCCAGCTTTCAAACAGCATAACGAAGGAGAACAAAATGGTATTATGCCAGATCACACAATTTGAATCTCAAACTACTTATGCTGAAGGTAGTCTCTGCCCCAAAACTTTTTTTAATAATGAATTTTTATATCTTTTTGTACAAGAAATCATTGCCAGAAATTATGCTCCTAGGTATAATCATGCTACAAAGACTACTGAAAATAACCTGAGTGTTCAGCGAAACCGTGCTAAAAATACCCAGCCAGGGCAGACTGTGCCTTCTTCCCTCTAACTGTGAGGTTTTTCATGGGCTGAGAGCCCAACCTGTAATGGAGCTGGGAACTTAACTTAGCCAGCTCTTCTCTCAGGGCTCCAATCTATGAGCAATGGAGACAAAAGCCTTATTTATTAGCTCCAAATAAAAAATGAGCTTTTTCTGTCCTTTCTCTACAAAAAGAGCCACATGAGATCAGCCCAACTCGGTGCAAAAGGTAGCCGATAGGAATTTTCCTATTCCTTTTACGTTTTTGGAGACTCCAAGAAATAGGTTCAAGTTTCTAAAATAAAAGAAAGAGAACCCAAGCTCTTCTGATTTTAATATTAACCTATTTCCCCTTCAATGAAATTGTAAAAGTTACAGTTCAAGACTTAAGTGATAACATATGGTGCAATAAACACTATTATCAGCTTGATGAGTTATTGCAAATAACCACCCAAATTACCAAACTATTTCCATGGGGTTGAACAAGCTAGAACTGAATGCAGATTCACTGTCACTTCACACGTGGGAACATTTATCACAGTGAAGTTTCGATTGATTTTTGCCAGTTAATACCCTGTAAGTGCCAATGTTATCTTTCTACGCTTGAAATATCTAGTTGAAAGACAACAATTCCCTTAAAATTTTGATTGTTCCCATTTGGCTAATAAGACACAAGCTCATCGTTTTTAAATAGCATGAGACAAAAGCATAGGTACAGTACCACCACTTCAAATAACCCACATTGGATTCTTAACTACTTCTTACTCCTCTGCTTCGTCAGTTCTGCACACAGAGCAGGAAAATTAAAAGAGTAAAACTAAAATAATAATAAATTATTACTAGAGATATCCAAGGTCTTTCATAAATAACTCTACAGAATGGCAACTACATCTGTTCAAACACCCTATTGCCTGATTCTTCATTTGGTGCAACAGAACAGATCAACACCATTCATTTCAAAAACTTCAAACCTCTAACTGAACAGTATACACACTAGGAGATCCTATAAGATACATTTAACTGAAACTAATTAAAAAATAACGTATTTTTGTTCTCACCAACTCCAGCATCAAATCCCATCGCATAGAAAAAAGGGGAGTGGGAAAGATGCATGGACATTCATGGGAATAAAAGGAAAATATTCTTTCCCTTTCTGGCACTTGAAGAATTTTCCAAAATAACAGAGAAGAGGCTACCTATTCATGAAATCTGTAGTAGTCTTTCCACAGATTTCAAAAGGTCTTGCCAAGATAGATGAGGCAATCCATCATCGGAGTCAGTTGCTCCTCCACTGAATCGATATTACAAAGTAGGCGCATGAATCGCAGAACAAGTAAAACCTCATGGGTTTATGATGCTGTGTTGGATGCTCTAAGACCTAACAAGTTTTGTGTTCTGGTTTGGGTTTTTCTTCTGGATTGCAACACCTGTAACATTTATAGCATCACCTTCAACTGTTGATTATCTGTTGTCTAATACGCTGAGCCTGTGTTTTAGGTTTCTGCCTGACTAGGAGTACACATAGAAAAGAGCAGAGAAATCCTAGACATTTAGGTTCATGAAAACCGTAGGAGTTTTAATTGTCTGAAAGCTCTACCTCCTGCTGTGCTTGGCCAAAACCGACCTGCAGATTCAGTACTGGTTAGAAGCAGAGCGCACCACTCAACGCAGACCTGCACACACATTGCCCACTTCCTTAGGAAACAGTGCTAAACCCCCAAACAGCTAACCTGGTCCGCCTGCCATGACCGTACCCCTGCAAATAAGACACACGGACAGCACAGAGCTCTGTGACACACGGCAGAGGGACAGGGGCCACCACGCTCCAGGACGAGCTTCATCCCCACCTCTCCTGGGGCACTTCATGTCCAGTGGTATAACACAACAGTGCTCAAAGTCACACTGAAAGTCAGCAGCAGGGACAACTTTTGGGTTCCTTTTGCTTTAAGCAAGAGGCTACCCATCCTCCTCAGATCCAAAAATACCACAAAATGACACACTGCTTCTGCAGCTTGCCACATCTTCTGGAAATCATTTCTGTTTTGCGGGGAGGGGGGGAATAACCAATAAAATAAATCCAGTCTGATTATTTTGAAAAGGACAAAGACAGCAGAGGTGACAGAGGTGTAATTGTTAGTCAACCTTACAGCACTTTCCAGTAGAGCTATTTAACATTTGATTCCACTGATAAGAAAAATAATAAACAAAGTTATTATGAATCTGTTCTATCTGTCAGCCAAAAGTCCAGTGAATCATTTATGAATGTGTACCTAGGGCTTCTCTCCCGTCTATTCTCTTTTCCCCATCAGAAACTGAACCTAGTTACTTTTTTTTTTTTTTTAAACTGTGGCTTTTATTTCTTAAATCAACCTGAAAGGAATAAGAAATTGCAATGAGCAAAAATACAAAATAAATGTTTGTAGTTCTGTAATTCTTCGAAATGTCAAAGAAAAACATAAAAACGTATGCTCTGTAAGTTTTCAGCTGAACTTGGCATGACAGTCTATCTATTATTTAAGAGATGTTGAAGCTCAATTCATGAATTATTAAATTCTTGTTACATTTAGTTTCCAATGGAAAAAATTATTTCATTCAATAAAGGAAATTCAACTTGCTCTATAGTACTTTCCTAAAAAACATGGGATTTAAAACTCCTGAAGTTACTCCAAAAAATGAAAGAAAGTACTAATCCAAACTTCATAACTAGCGTTACTGCCTCATTAAAAGGATGTCCTGTATATTCAATAGCCATCAACAATCCTTCAGTATTCCCACATCCGCTGCACAAACGTCCTGCACGTGAAATGAACTGCAATGCAGGAGAGGGGTTGGCAATAGCTGCTCCACATGAAACTCCTGAACCTCTAATTCATCCAAGCTGCAGAAGTCAAACCACCTCTGGATCCTCCAACCCGCTTACTTTCCACATTTCTCATGACCAACCTCAGAAGACTGCTCAGACCATGTTAAAGCACAGGCAGGTCCAACTACCAAACCAGAGTTCTCTGTGATACTGCTACACCTCTAACTGGCAAATTTTGATTACAAATCATATCTAACAGTGCTCAGAAGATATCTCGGAGGTGAACAGCTGCCCACCAGAGAGACTCCTGGCTATTAGCCTGATAAAATGCAGCGGGTCTTTTGAATTTAAAAGAATATGTCGCTCTTCTGAGGGCGATTCCTGTTTGTGATTACCAGGATAATTTCCTGGTATGGCTGCTTCAACCAATGCAAGCCGCCAGTAGTTTCAGTGGCCACTTCTGCAGCCAGCAATCGATGGGACATGAGCGTTGGTCACTGTGCTGGGGCCACTCACGAGGAGGGTCACAGCTGTAACAGGAATTCCCTGTGTCAGTCCGGGACAGCAAACCAGGCTTGATGCACAGCAGCCTTCACCCACAAGGAACCTAATTATACCTTAGTTCAGCCAACAGCATCTCTGCTTTAGACTTTTGAAACTTCATTTGTTTAGTCTTGTTAATACAAGATTGGTTCTGCTCTAGAATGAGGACTTAATAACTATAGGGATTCAAAACAAACAGCTAACTGAACTGATTTAATAAGAGAGACACAAAACAAACTCAATGGCACTACTTATAATGCCTAATAAAGTTACTTCACTGTACTCTGGAGGTTAGTTACTCAATTGGCTTCTAAAAATCTATGCCAATATTCTTAAAAGGCTCTGAACAAACTGACACAGGTGCAGCGGTTACTCCATATGACAAGTATTTCAGAGAGAGCTACTCAAGCATATGATCCCACAGATAGAAAACATAATAAAAGTATATTATTATGAAGCTGCCATAATCATCAACCAAAATTACAATGACTAACTGATAAGCTTATACAGATAAATATTCTAACACTCACTGGGGTATTTTTCCCCACTAAGAAGATAAACTCTGAGTTAGTTTGCTGCATTTTTCAAAGAAATGGTTTAAACTACCAGCATTTCAAGAACAATTCAAAGAAACGTTGCCATTCAGCAACAACAAACCCTTCTATAAAAAACAGCGTTAAATGCAAGCCTTGTAAAACACTCCTTCCTTCAGCCCTGAGTTAATAAATTTTCATCAAAGCAGATTTTGACATGATGTCATCATAAATGCAAACTACCACTGAAGTGGCAGAATTCTTTTCTTAAAGCGCTTTAAGCACTTTAACAGTGTTGGCCTCCTGACATGTCTTTTGTGCTTAAGCCCTAAATGTTACTCATTTCTGCACCCAGACACAAGGATGTTACGCACCAGCCCCCTCCGTCCCCGGGATGCACTGTCAGAATGGGTTCAGGGAGAAACTTCAGAGCTTTGCCTTTTCTACCAAGTTGCTCACCTCTCAACAACACTCCCAAACAAAAAGATATTCACCCAACACTCCCAGTCCTGCATCTTGACTGGGAGCAGGGAAGTCACCCTGAACAGAGTTAACTGCTGGATGAAAGGACTTAGATCATTCCCAAGGGGCCAAGGATCTTGTAAATGTGAGAATACCAGAGAAGAACTGGCTTCCCTTCTTCTCATTCGAGGTATGAAGTTTGTGACCTGTGTATGAACAATATATGTCTTATTAACATTAACTAGCTTAGTAACAGACAGACTCCTCCAGCTCCTGAAGGAAAAAATCTTCTGGCCTTTTTAATGCAATCAAAGGATGAGCAACACAGCTTATTTCCCAGATTACATCATCAACTGTCAAGGAAAGGGCTTCCTGTTCGACTCTTACTCTTTTTATTGTGATACATGACATCACTCTCAAAGAACAATGATTTAGTCTTCTTTGTAAATAAAGTGCATCCACTGGAATGCATTTTGCCTTGCACTGCTATTTACCTTTAACAGCACTTTTAACACCCTTACTGCAGTCAGGCCCTGTAAAACAATGAGCCGTTTCTGCTCTGAGGTGTTTGCCAAGATTCTTGGTACAGCCCAATCTTCCAGCTCAGAAGCATATTGAAAAAGAAATAAAAATGTCAGTTGAATATAAAGTCTAGTTGTTTCTCTTTAGACATTCTGCATTTCGGGTCCAAATCCATGAACAAATACTGGACACGCTTGTAGCAGTAGGCATAACCTGTCTCTAGGCAGGTGTGATACCGCACGATTTAGACACATCAGTGCCCCACGCCCTGCACTTAGCAGAGGGCCTCTCTCATGCAATGAGCTGGTATGAGCCAGCCGCATCCTCCTGCGATGCCAACGGCGTCCTTTCTGCTAACAACACCGCAGCAGCGGGCAAAACCCCACTTCTTTTCTAAGGACAGTGCTTGTGCAGACTCTGAAGCAATATTAGTAATATTATAGCAATACAACACTGGGCACAGCATAACAACCTAAATTGCTTGCAAAGCTCTCCGTGCTTTCTGGTGTAGCTTGGGACATACTTTTCCCCTTTAACTGAGGCATTTTGTAGGTTCCTGAGTTGCATAAATCAAGGTTCACTGCATCTTCATTCCTCTCTTACTAAAACTACACAAAAGTATTTTTGGTAGCTCTGAAGAATACCAAAATACAAAAATAACTTCCCAGTGAAACAGTAATGGCACAAGCAGTAAGCATTCCTGATATGAGGATTTTAAACTACTGAACCACTAGCTGGTACAGTTTGAAAGCCAAGACTTGCAAAGAAACCGCATGTGTGTCCCCTGGGGGGTGGTCAGGTACTTGGAACTGAACTCTCAAAACAAGCAGAAAAGGTTTATTTTAAAAGAATATTATGTTGCAAAGTTACCACACAACTTCCCTACAAAACGCTACCATCTCAATTTTTATTAAAGAAATCCAACTTGTCCTCTAACTTAGGTAGGAGGATATAGTAGAGAGAGTAGCAGCTATCACATTCTCTCCTTGTTGTTATAAGATGCAAAGTCAACCACTTGAAAGTTGCAAATGCCAGAATTAAGACTGACTGTGCAACCTTAATTTGCCCCCTTGTGCCTGTGCATAATGATACGGTCTTTAATTACACGAACACGAACTTCAATTTTAAGATCCTGCCTTATTCAGCACACTGGACGGATGAGGAGCCATGTCTGTAGGACTATCCTATATCATAGAAATGAGAAATCCTTAAAGATGACAAGAGGAATGTGAGGGAAGCAAAAAGCTGGTCTCATGAATAAGGTAGTTCAGCATCAGAGAAGTGAATTTGTTTTCATGGAAATCAATGGAACCATTCAGCTTTCAAAAAAAAAAAAAACAGGCATTTGAACTTGAAACAAAGTAAAACATTTCAAACCAAATAATTTGGGAGTTGCATTTTTTTTGTGCCCTTGGGAAAAACTGCAGGGGAAGAGAGACAGGCACTGGTGTCCCCTCAAGCAGGTCTGATCCATGTCTAATCTCCGAACAGGAAGCTACCACCTGACCTGCTAGCTCCTAGCTTGACACTCGCTTAAACCTTAGCCATCTCAAAAGGGACCAGATGTGAATAGTGCTAGGTATAGAAGATTGGCCAGTACAAACTCTTTTCCTACTGAAATGTAGATTAGCTGCTGGGACTTAACTCTAAAACCATCTAACTGTGGCTGGATGGCGCGCAGTATGAAGGACTCCACCATATAGCATGCAACATCATACCAATGGAGACCAGGGAAAAGGCTTATCTGTTTGTATCAAAGATGCCCCACATGCCAAGAAGGGAATTAAAGGAAGAACCCCAGCCTTTTTTGCCTCCATTGCTCCCTCCATAGTTGTGAGGCTCACACTCGACAGACATTTATCTGGTACACCGACAAAAAGCATTTCCCAGACTCCCTACAGCAAAGTTTAATGCCAACATCGAACTCTAACAAAGCCCCAAGTCTGATGGTCACCTGGCTCCGCCATTTGGAAAATTATTATGTTTTAATACCGGTGAAGTTCTGGTTGAAACTGTTGAAGGTTTTACTTTCAGGCCAGTATTTTTTGAAACCACAGGTTTCTTCCCAATGATGCAAACTGTTTCCAAGGTTGTTTTCTCCTTACTGTTCCTTACACAACCACTTCCAAGTCAGGCCTAAAGTATCCACTAAACCAGTGCCCTGTGGCACCAGGAGGACTCATCGGTCTGTAATCCACCCCAGCTCTAACTACTATCCGTCTCTAGGACAGGCTCCTTTGCTTTAGTTTCTCCATTTGAGAAACAGGACAGGCAAAACACTTTTTGGTTGAGATCCGAGATAACTGATTCAAAAGTGGTAACTAAAACAGCTAACGTTATTTAACACACAACAGGCTGGTTTTCCAATTAGGGCTCCAGTTCGAATGGTGATCTCCATGGCCCTCTCTAGCATCAGTTTTGGGCTCCTGAAGGGGGGTTGTGCTCTGAAATTTGCTACAATTTAAAACCATTTAATTCTTAAGACTATGTGCTCCCCCCCCCCTTTATAAAATGAAATTAAGTACTACTGTTCAGTTTTTAATTCAAAGTCTAAAAGGAGCAAAGTGAGAAATGCTTTGTATTATCGAGCTTGAAGTACCACT
Source organism: Aptenodytes forsteri (assembly GCF_000699145.1). Lineage (NCBI taxonomy): Eukaryota > Metazoa > Chordata > Aves > Sphenisciformes > Spheniscidae > Aptenodytes > Aptenodytes forsteri. Next base: position 912,834 of record NW_008795710.1, on the reverse strand, counting down.
GAAGTGTTTATGAATAAACAGAAAGAGTCGCTCAACAGGACACAGCTGGCACACAAACCTTGGCTGGAGAAAGTTTCTGAAAATTCTTCTGATTAAGGAAGAATCATCACTTCTCTACCCCTCCTGGCCAGAGCCCAAACTCTCCTGTGTTGCTCCTCCTTTCACCTCATACTTTGGAAAGTGAGCAGTACACAGCATCCATCCAACAGAGAGTGAAATCCATCCCAGTGTAAGCCTGATGAAACCGAGAAGCTCTGCCCTTACCTTCCTTCAGCTCCAAAATGGGCTGCGGCTTCAGAGTAATTCTCCCCCCCCCCCCTCCTCTTTTAAGAGCCACAAATCCCTGGTTACTTTGGATTTACAACAGAGGCAAGGTCATCCTTATAATGAAAAAAACAAGGTCTATATTTTCAGACACCGAGATACACCTTATTCAGCACACTGGACGGATGAGGAGCCATGTCTGTAGGACTATCCTATATCATAGAAATGAGAAATCCTTAAAGATGACAAGAGGAATGTGAGGGAAGCAAAAAGCTGGTCTCATGAATAAGGTAGTTCAGCATCAGAGAAGTGAATTTGTTTTCATGGAAATCAATGGAACCATTCAGCTTTCAAAAAAAAAAAAAACAGGCATTTGAACTTGAAACAAAGTAAAACATTTCAAACCAAATAATTTGGGAGTTGCATTTTTTTTGTGCCCTTGGGAAAAACTGCAGGGGAAGAGAGACAGGCACTGGTGTCCCCTCAAGCAGGTCTGATCCATGTCTAATCTCCGAACAGGAAGCTACCACCTGACCTGCTAGCTCCTAGCTTGACACTCGCTTAAACCTTAGCCATCTCAAAAGGGACCAGATGTGAATAGTGCTAGGTATAGAAGATTGGCCAGTACAAACTCTTTTCCTACTGAAATGTAGATTAGCTGCTGGGACTTAACTCTAAAACCATCTAACTGTGGCTGGATGGCGCGCAGTATGAAGGACTCCACCATATAGCATGCAACATCATACCAATGGAGACCAGGGAAAAGGCTTATCTGTTTGTATCAAAGATGCCCCACATGCCAAGAAGGGAATTAAAGGAAGAACCCCAGCCTTTTTTGCCTCCATTGCTCCCTCCATAGTTGTGAGGCTCACACTCGACAGACATTTATCTGGTACACCGACAAAAAGCATTTCCCAGACTCCCTACAGCAAAGTTTAATGCCAACATCGAACTCTAACAAAGCCCCAAGTCTGATGGTCACCTGGCTCCGCCATTTGGAAAATTATTATGTTTTAATACCGGTGAAGTTCTGGTTGAAACTGTTGAAGGTTTTACTTTCAGGCCAGTATTTTTTGAAACCACAGGTTTCTTCCCAATGATGCAAACTGTTTCCAAGGTTGTTTTCTCCTTACTGTTCCTTACACAACCACTTCCAAGTCAGGCCTAAAGTATCCACTAAACCAGTGCCCTGTGGCACCAGGAGGACTCATCAGTCTGTAATCCACCCCAGCTCTAACTACTATCCGTCTCTAGGACGGGCTCCCTTTGCTTTAGTTTCTCCATTTGAGAAACAGGACAGGCAAAACACTTTTTGGTTGAGATCCGAGATAACTGATTCAAAAGTGGTAACTAAAACAGCTAACGTTATTTAACACACAACAGGCTGGTTTTCCAATTAGGGCTCCAGTTCGAATGGTGATCTCCATGGCCCTCTCTAGCATCAGTTTTGGGCTCCTGAAGGGGGGTTGTGCTCTGAAATTTGCTACAATTTAAAACCATTTAATTCTTAAGACTATGTGCTCCCCCCCCCCTTTATAAAATGATACTACTTACTACTGTTCAGTTTTTAATTCAAAGTCTAAAAGGAGCAAAGTGAGAAATATTATCGAGCTTGAAGTACCACTGAAGTGTTTATGAATAAACAGAAAGAGTCGCTCAACAACACAGCTGGCACACAAACCTTGGCTGGAGAAAGTTTCTGAAAATTCTTCTGATCCCCCCCCCCCCCCCCGTATATTTTATAAGAGCCACAAATCCCTGGTTACTTTTGATTTACAACAGAGGCAAGGTCATCCTTATAATGAAAAAAACAAGGTCTATATTTTCAGACACCGAGATACAATTTATCATAGAGATCAATGACACTTTTATTCTCTACAGAGATGAAGTATCCATTTTGCAGTAAAATTATCAGAGGGGTTTTCTCCTTTTTCTTTTTTTTTTTTTAAAGGCCTGTTGCAGATGCTGCATCATTTGAAAACCAACTTGTAACAAAACCTTTTAGCATCAGCATCCAGTTCTCCCAGCTGCCTCTCTAAAATATAGTTCACTTTTCTTATATTAGTGGCTGGGAGAAAAGGGAATGGTGAAATCAGTGAAACAAGACCTGTTTGGATGGTGAAAGGTAATACGAATGGTAGCCCTAGTCAAGAGGTATTGCTAAGCCCTTTCAATTAAAATAATTGCCCCTTCCCAGCTTTCAGTCTGTGCACCAATGTACTCGCCTCTGGAGATTCACACCAGTCTGCGCCAGACTGAAGCAGTCACAGTGGATTATTTGTATGCTTACCCAGCGTCGCCGTTTTTCTAATAGGACTTCTTTTTAAAAAAAAAAAAAGTCCTATTTGAAATTCTCCCCAAGCCCAGTGAAACATGTCGCGCACCTCACCTTCAGCAGCGCTTCTGAGCATCAAAAAAAAACAAAAACCCTATTTCAGGCATTTTCATGTGCAAAGACTGGCTACTTGTCGCAAGCTTTTGAGTTTATTTAGGAACTGCTCAGTTGTCTAGTTTTGCTGGAATAACAGAAATATTATGTAGGTATCTTCTGTAAGATACACAGAACTGTACGCCCATCATGGATATGCTTATTGTAGCTGACCCAAATACCGTATGCCAGTGGTAACTAGGGCTTAGCCTTCGCTACCGAACTCTACCAGGTACTTGCAACCTCTACCACCTCACGGAGAAAAAACAGATACCCATAAGCACCAGCTAACGCACTGTATTGTCAAGACCACTGACACAGTTATAACTGCATGAAAATAAGATTTCTTTGTCATCTTTTCAAACAGCATGGACGAAGCTATGAAGGATGTGGTAAACAGGTAACATTTGGTAGCACACATCGTACCTGCACCAGACAGCTGTATCAGCAGAAACTCTACAGTAGAGAGAGCCTAAATCTTTTGAAAGGGAATAATGTGCCTTCCCACGCTGTTTGAGTTACAGCCTTTGTCTCCTCTGCCCACTGTATGCTATGGTAAGATAAGTCTATTAAGAGGATTTCTTTTTTAAAGCTACTCCTTTAAAGCACACGAAATTCCTGATTTTATTGATGGCTGCCCAGGATTAAAACCTTATTCAGACGAATTTTCCTTAAGCTGTATGCTTTCCCTAAGCTACGATCATTATTTTCAGGAAAGGAAGGTATTTTAGAGTTTTTTCTAGTGTTTCAGTTCCATTGATACCAATTTACCACACATGTTCAATATTTTCACCTTACCTGTAGTTACCAAATGACTATTTTCTGTTTACTGATCTCAGGGCTGCTGAAGGCAAAGTAATTTTTTGCACCCACTTGTATCAGATCTCCACTGCTTCTGCATACATTTCTAGTCAAACAGCCATGGACAATACCACGTTTGGAGATATTGACATAGACAGGACAACACTTGTTTATAGGGATTTCCTTACTTTGATGCTTTCCAGTTAGTAAGAGTTGAGAGATTAAAGGGAATCTTTTTATTCTCTGGTTAGTCCTGCCAATTAACCATAATTACTTCCAAAAAAAAAAAAACGACCACCACTGGACTTTTTAGTAACTTTTATGGCCTTGCCCTAAGCTATTTTCAACTACAGTTTTCAAAAGACCATCTCCAGGAAGTGAGAAAACAGTCAGTGTGTTTATGATGATGTGCCATACTTCTCTTCGAGGTACTAATTCACCTCTTCCATAGACATCAAGCGGAGTATTTGAGAGAAAAGTTACTTACTTCACGTTTTTTCCACTGGCATTACATTTCATTCACGTTTGCCCAGACTTGTAGGTCAATGCCTAGCACGGACCCTGTGGATGCGCTTGTGTGTGGCATTTTAAGGAGAAAAGATGCTACAGGACAATAACGGGGATATCGTAATATTTTGAACTTTCCTGAATAAGTCACTCTGCTGTTCATTGTATTACAGGGATTTTCAGTGATATTATAATACAAAAATATTATTTTTCTTTTGATACACATTAAAAATAAACTCCTCTAATAAAATACGTTTGGGGCCCTGATTCAGCTCTGCGTTCATTTGCAGCTACAAGAAGAGAGTTTAAAATGAGCACAAAGTACCATCAAAACCACCTGCTTGTTCTATTTTGCAATCACTTTACAATCAGCCTACAAGGTATTAAATGACTGCAAAAGTGCGTGATGATGGAGAAGCAAGGAAATAGAGACACAATGAAATCATATGCTTGATCCAGCTGTGTCCTGAGCACCACCATTTTCGATCCATAAGCATGTTTGCAGGAGTGAACTGTACAGCTTTTAGAAATGAAAAATATCAGTGGATTTTCACTAGCATCATACATCACCAGAAGCATTTTAGGATAGTTGCTGCTCTTGGCTGAAGTATTGCCCAGAATGGAAGCACCAATCTCCCCAGAACACCGCGCATCCCAGTGAGAGAAATGCCGGAGCTGCTCCTCTGCCATCAGCAAAATACTTGAAATATTTGATTTCATGACTTTGGCCAAACCAAAACCCACAGCAGCAGCTACTTAACATTCCAAAACCAGAGTGAGATTTGACTTCTACAGAAATCCTGTGGAATTATTCCAGATTTTGTAAGACAAAGTTGCCGTAAATTGAAGAAGGCAATGGGGCTTCTGCAAATTGGGAAAGGACTAAAGGAATCAAATAATATAACAATTTTAAGGAGGAAGGATGAAGAAAAAAACCTAAATTTTAAAGCTGTACATTCAAAGTAAAAACTGAGTTTTTTAAAATTATATTATCTTTTCTCCTGTACTGGGAACTACTTTGCATGATAGAAATGGAAAACAGAAGTACAGCCCTATTTGTCTCCAAATAAATAAGAGCACGTATCTATTTGGAGACAAATACGTATGCCACCCCTGTGCACAACCGATCCCAAACTGCCTCCGGCTATGGATGCTCGAACCCTGCAGGATGGAGCGCTCCCGCGACCAAAGGCTCTAACACAGCCTCGCTGCTCAGCCAGGTCCTGCCACCCCTGACCCGAGGTGGCCAGCACCGAGGTGTCTCCTGCGGGCTGGGTTATACACCGACATCACGGCGTTTCCCCAGGACTGGGACAAGTTCCAGCACGGTTCCACACTGGAGTCTCCTCTCTCTCCAGGGAGAGTTCATCCTTCATCCAGCCAGTTCATCCTTCCCTCCTCTCAGCCTGGCGCCAGGAGCTGGATCAGGCGCCAGATCAGGCGCCCATAAAACCAGTGGAGAGCAGAACACCCTCATCAGCTGGATTTTGCAGTCGTACGTGATAGCTCTGCAGTGATTTAATGGCAAACGGAAAAAGCAAGGTCTCTTCGCTAGGTGTAAACTTTATCATCTGCCTACCTATCAGGCTGCTAAAAAATTCACTTTAAAATAAATTAATACAGGAGACACATTATTGCACAGGCTAGCAGAAAAGGGGTTTTTTTTGTGGGTTTGTTTTTTTTAAACTACAAATAAACCATGTTTCCTTTTTCATTTGACTTCACCAAACCTCCCATTGTTTATATATTTCATGAGCAGTCATCCACAAGAGGGTCAGCCTGTGAGATACAAGATCTACTTGTCAAGCACATGCCAGAGTAAAGCATCCTAGTATTTCAGTATTCAGGAGCCAGCACTAAATATATCAGAGGTAGCAGCAGATGGGAGATCATCACAGAAAGTACACTTTTTAATTCACAAACGTATGTGCTGATGCAATGCAGCACAGTTGTACGATTTTTATGCAACTTAGAAGAAGTTTCTGTACAAAGGATACTAATTTTTGTTCATGTTTCACAGTAAAACACTTGTTACATATTGTATTTAAAAATAATTTCAAAATGTGTACCTTAAAGTACACTGGATGGAACAGAAAGCAGTATCTTGTCCACACGCCTTTAATGTTTGCTTTTAGATACAACCAAGACCAATGCTGAAAGCAAAAGCTTGAAGATGGAGTTAAAAAAAAACCTATTGGAATAAGAAAAAAAGATGCACAAACAACAAGATAAACCTCAGCAAAACCAAGTACGAGCTGTTTGCTGTTTTAGAATACACAATGCAAGCAGGCAGATGGCATTTCACAACTCCTTTAACTCAGTGCCTACAGCTAAGCCATATGTATTCCTAACTCCTAACAGCTATATAGAATAGCTCACATTACTATGGACTCACGTTCCCAGGTGCTAGATATTAAAAGCAGAAAGTAGTTAAGGCTACTCATTTGTTATGCTGTGAACTCCATATTCTGGAAATTCAAGCCCTCTGATGATTACTTACAGCTACAACCAGATACAACATCTCCTAAAAGAGAGTGGAGAGCAGTTAGCTGGCTGCCCGATCCTAGCCCGCACTGCGAGGTAAAAACACCCTAACAACGATGCATTCAGCTGACTACAAGCATCCACCAGACCAGAATACCCTGTGCACAAATCACCACTCCCTTCCCCACCTTCTCCTTCACTGTAAGGAACTGAGATTAATCGGTGCAAAGCTACTTACATGGACCCCCATGTTACTTGACCCTGATGGAGCTCTCTCCGGTCTCGTGTGAGCTGGAGAAGTGGACCAGAATTCAACTCAGCCTCTACTCGGCACCAGCTTAGAGCAGCTACTACCTCGGATGGAGCTGGCAACCCAGCCCACTTCGTATCTCAGGCAGTCAGAGGGGTCTGGGTGCCTTTTTTTGCATGCTCTATGTGTTTTATAGACTCTTTAAAACCTTCAGCAGAAGTTTTGGATTAAATGCTTTTGATTCCATCAATGATTCATAGTCTACAGATTATTAAAAAAAAAAAAAAAGACTTCGTCCCCCATTGCCTGGCTCAAACAGGAGCAGTAAAGCTCCTCAGAGAAGAGATTAGACGTGGCAACAAACAGGTAGCAAAATTCATCCAAGTCTTGTTTTACAAAGTTGCCCCAGAGAGGGGAAAATACCTGCTGTGAGACAACTGAAAAGTAAATATATTTCTAAGATAGCACATCATACAGGGTAGAAAAGCCCACTACCACTGCTAAATAATCATCTGGGCATGATCTCTGCAATGTAGTAACATGTAAGACAACTGAAACAGTGGGTGGGGAACATACTGAACTAATAAAAGCAAGTGGCAGGCCTTCTGCATTTTTTTTTTTTTTTGGTTACTTTTGACAGTCCTAAAGGAAGCAGAAAAATAAGCATAGATAACTGTATGTAGTCTAGAAACTTTCTGGCAGGGAAATGCAGTACTGTGGGAGTAAGGAAAAGGCTGGTCTTGGAGCAGTACCAGGTGAGCCCCGGGTCTGGAAGCAATCCCAGTACCGAAATCCAACCCAGCTCACATGGCACCATGCACAGTGCTGCGCATCGGTATTTTTCTAGAAACGAGGAACAGTAGTTCCTCCTCTCCAACACACCTTCTGCCAGCAGTTGTCTTCCTGGCAGATACACGATCTAGAAACGCTCAGGCTGACAGCCCATGCCAGCAAATACATTAAATTGGCCTCCCCTTTGCCCTCCCACGGCAAAAACAGCCCTATAACAGAGACCAGCATTGCCACTTGCTTTCCTGTAGCACAATCTGATTTCAGCTCCCATTCATGCTTCACTTTATATGCATCGCATTTTACTAGGCTCTTTTTGGCTCCTTTTCACATTGGAAACAGTTGCCATCATTTCCTAATGCTTTGTGATACACATACAGTAGTTTTGTGCCTTTGTTCCCTTTTACTTCTTTAAATCCTCGTATTGTGTTTTGCCAACAGATCAGTAAAAGAAAGAATCAAAGTCATCATTCTATGCAGTGAAATTTTCCATTTGTCTTTCTATTCCTCATCTTTCATTAATGATGCACAAAGTCCTATCTTTTCCTTTCTTAATCCTTTACCATTCTCTATCCTTTGTACTTTGTGATGTACATGGACTTGTGTTACAAACTCTTCAAAGACATCATCACTCTTTACATTTATATGCACTGAAATATCTTTGTAATCTATGATCAAAGACTTGCTATATCTGGCTGCATTCACTTTATTTACTCTTCCTAGTCATCCATTTTATTTATATTAATTTTTGCTACAATGTTGTGCTTTCTGAGCCATCAAATCGGAAAGTCAAGGCAATTCCAAGTCATATTAAGTCAACGTGCTGGTCATCTGACTACAGTGCAATGTATACAGAAAGGCAGAGGTTAGTCAAAAAAACCCCTGATTTTCACCTGTTAATATAACTAACTGTCACTCAACCTCAGATACTGGTAGGCATTATTCCCCCTAATTCATAAGGATTACGGTAAAGCCTTTCCTTGCTGAACTCAAGGATTTATCAGTTTGCCCATGGATGCATTGCTCAATTAACATGTGCTATTGAGATAATAGTTCCCCCTCTCTTAAAAGCAGGTAAATCTAAGCTGAAGCAAACCCTCTTCTTCCGAAATAGTGTCTGCCAATGGAGACAGTTTTTAAGGCCTTTGATGGTCAGTCCCTAACTTGCAAGTCTTCAGCCCGTAGTCAGTTTGTCTTTGTCCCATGAACCTATCCACCAACATCTCCTAATTAATAGATTTCAAAGTACCACCTTTATTTGGACTTCCTTCCATACTACCTTTAATACTTGGGCAGAGCTTCCCACACACACCCCCAAAATTAAAGTCCCTGCTCGAAACTCTTCTGTGTCAGAGAAGGTGACGTTTAGGATGCTGACACTTCATCATCAC